>NC_077224.1:35747497-36049698 GCF_024763615.1 Phlebotomus papatasi
TGGAAACATGAATAATTCATAAGATATCAAAAGTATTTTAGACTAAGATAAAGAACTAGAATATTGTTATGCCAGAGATCATTGCACTTTTGTCATAGATGAATTCTTCAATGGGGCATTTATTGACAATAAATTTAAGATTGTATTCATATATTAAATTTTATTTTGTCATTATATTTAATATTTATTTTTATTTATTTAGAATTTTTGCAATTTTGCAAAATATTAAATTCTAAATATCAGCAAAAACCATGGTTAATCTTTGTGAAGAAGGCATTTCTTTTCATACTTTAACGTTGCCTAGTGAACCCCAGTGAATTTGCTATAAATAATCACCTGTTAGAAATATAATTTATTACTGAGCGTTACAGGATAATTTTTATCACCTTCGAATATGAGAATAACTAATATTTACCTCAATTCTGAAATAACGAAACTTAATGCGCCTCTGACATACCTTTTAGATCAGGAAAATTTTATAAAATCAAAATTTACATTCCTTTCTTCCTCAAAAGCCTTACATATGTTTATCTCACTCTTTCGTATCATTTTTCTTTTGAAGATCTCAAAAAATTCAATTCAGTTCAATTTAATTCTGAGCGCGAAAGAATGGAATAAACATGCTTAACATTTGAGTAAGAAAGAGGTATGAGTTTCGATTTTATGAAATTTTCCTCCTCAAAAAAGATACACAGATGATTTCGCACTAAAAATAGGATTAAACTAAATTGAATTTGATGTAATGTTAAAAAATGAAGAGCCTGAAAGACCTTTCTGACCTAAAGGAAAGATGGATATTCTGGGAAAAACTTTTTTTGAATTATTTAGAACCGATAAAAATTGTATTGTATTGTATTGTATTGTAATGTATTGTATTTATTTTCCTTCATGTGTCTTGACAGCAGCCCCCCGTACCATGCGTCCGCCGCCATCTCAGCGTTGGCGACCAGCCTCCAAAGCCAAACGGCGGAATTGCTTCTTCTCAGGCTGTGTAATCTTTTGTCGTCATAGACGATCTTTTTAAAGGTTTAAGGTCCTCCCCTGACTATCTTTAAAATTAAAGGAATCTCAAAGCAGTTTGAAAGAAGTTTGTCACATTTTAGTTTTAAAGCTTAATTTGACACTATAAAATCAAAGATCTTTGTCAGAGAATATGAATCAAGCTTTAAAGGTTGATTTAAAGATTTAACGCTTATAATGATTTATCTCAAAACTGGGGGGTTTGATTGCAATATTATATAAAGATAAATATTTTTGATTGGAAAATTAACAGACTGATCGGTAGTTAAATTCACTTTAGGCTGGTATGCACAGTAACAGCTGATTTATTAGTCTTATTTATTAATTATTCAGAAAACCTATGCAGAAACACAGAAAATGACGTACCGAAAGCTCTGTTAATAAATCAATTGGTTTCCCCTATCCACCGCCCGAGGGCAGGACTAACACTGAGAAAAACTTGAGAGGTTTTTCAATTTAAAGAATTTTGTACATTTTGAAGCATTCAAGAGATTATTTTTTGGTTTTATTTTACGTCTTTATACTGTGAGATGTTGAAAATCTTAGCAATGATTTATGAACATTTTTTTCTTTGTGGATTTCGCAAAGAAAGTGTTATTAAAAAAACACTATTAAAAAAAATATTTAAAATAAAGTGAGATAATTTTTTCTAGGCCAATTTGCTGTAATAAACTGAAAAATACTATCCGTTCTTCATTATCACTTTTAGTTTAGGCACCAGGAGGGAAAATATAAAAATTTCTTGAAACCCTTTTCGCTTCTGAAATTCTCATTTTATTTTTTTTTCATTTCTATTTAATTAAAATTTACAAAGTAGATCGACATACGTTTGAGTGAAAAGTAAATTTATTGTAGTCAGATTACTTTAAATCGATATTTTTCTTGAAATTAGAAATGATATCTTTTATACAATTTTTTTCTTACTTTTTCTTTGACCTGTCACAAAGCTGAGATAGCAACGAAACGAATAGTCAAAATGAGTTTAAACCTTCAAAAGATGTCAATAAGACTATAATCGTGAACACTATAGCACTTTTAAATAAATAAATCATTTATTGTCGCAGTAAATACGATTTTTGTGATGATACCCTGGAGTGAATCTTAACCTTTTAACGACGAGACACTTTTTACGGACTGAAAATCAACAATAAAAATTAAACTGGGAAAAATAATCAATGATAAGTCTTACATCTAACCTTGGAAAGTCCAACAGAGTCTGATTCGGTGTATTTTGTGCATTTTGTGCTTCTATGAACCATAGGGACAAAAATAGCCCAAAAATTTAAGTAATTTTTCTGACAATACCAATGAATAATATTTTTTACTTCAGTAAAAAATATTACGTACGAGTATTGTAGTTTTTATTGCCAAAAAGGTTTTGCTTAAAAAATATTAGGAATATAAAAAATAAATAAAATAAATTATGAATTTGAGAATTTAAAAATTCGCCATTTTTGAGCTTAAATATTTACTACACTGAGAAAAAAGGGGGTGCGATTAACTTTTTTCCTCGTAACTTTAACACTTTTTAGGTGTAAAAATATATCAACATTTTTTAATGTTAATTTTACACCTGTTTAAGAGTAAAATTAACATGAAAAAGGGTAGCTTTAACACCTAAAAAGCATAATATTTACACCGATTTCGGATTACCCTGCAGTATTGATCCAAAATCGGTGTAAATATTACCATTTTTCATGTTAATTTTGCCCTTAAAAAGGTGTAAAATTAACATTAAAAAATGTTGATATACTTTTACACCTAAAAAGTGTTAAAATTATGAGGGAAAAAAGTTAATCGCACCCTCTTTTTTTTCTCAGTGTACATATTAAATAGCTAGAGACTTGCAAAAAATATTCTAGATTCCTTCAACCTTCTACTTTACAATTATGTACAGACATATGAAAAAATAACTTTGGGTAGTCAGGAAAAATTATTTTCTTTATGGGACACCGGTGTTCCAATTGTCCTTAAAGGGTTAAGCGATAGAGAGTTAATTCATTCATTTTCAAACGCTTATGAATATCGAGGACGCAAGGTTAGGATACTAAGGTTAGCAAACCAACCCACATTTGTCGATCTTCTTCCACTTCAGAAAGGGGTTCGGAATCGATCACAAGAAGACTCAAGGCAAGGTCCTGAATTTGTTTAAGCTACTTTGTCCTGGGTCTGCCCCGAGGTGCCCGAGGTCGCTTTCTCTAGCTAGCACAGGTTTCTTATATTACATGTAGATATTCTGAAGTGTCGCTGTCGTCGTGGTATTTATAAAAATGTTTTAATACTTTATAATATGGGGTCGCAAATATACAGAAATACATATCTATCTGAAAGTCAAAATATTATTTTAGTTTTCTAGTAAAGAATTTGATAAATACAAAAAAATAATCAGCTAATTTCGCATGAATTCTGAAACTTCAAAAAGAACTGAATATAACAACTCTTTATGTGATAATTAACAAAAATTTCTACTCCTCGTGCCTCAAGATGTGAATCTATTTAGCGTAATATTAAACGCAAAAGTATGCAAATAATATTACTCTTCCCCTTCCTACCATATTGATCTTCAATTTTATGTTTGTCCAAAAATGGCAGATAGAAAAATATTAGTTTAGGTGATATTACTGTGTACCATGTAATTGTATTAAGTTAACCACTCAATTGTTCATAAATGTGGCATGATAAAATGTCATGTAAATCAATCAGTTCTTCGCGGTATCTACTTTCAATTTGATTTTTTAATTCGAGTGTCCGCTCGCAAGCTCAATCGATTGTATTCGATGGATTGTGGCGCAAGTATTATTGTGTAATTGTCTTTTTTGTTTTATTTATTTTATTGAGCCTTTTAGCATTATAAGAAGAATATTGTAATGCACGTCGTATCTGGGAAGAAGTTTTCTTATAAATATCTCTTAAAGTTTTCCTTTAGCACCTCTATCACTCATCAATTGAATTCATATGATCAATTTTTCACGTATTTGGATTTTAGGCGTATCAATTGGTTAGTGATTATTTTGAAGGTATACGTGAAATATTTATAGAATCAGCACTTCCAAATGTGCTAATTCAATGTTCAAATATTGCAAAATTACAAGTTTATGAGTCAAGTCAAGGAGGGGAATAATTCTCAGGCTTTCCGAATAAATTTTTATTGCTACAATCATCGAAATTTTACTGGTTTGTACTGGAAATGCAGGGCTTTTTTTCCTTGTATAGAAAAAAAATTATATAGATATTTACTGAGAAAGAAAAAAAATGATAATTGAAGAATCATCCATACTCTCGCAATTAAAGAGTTTCGAACAACTTTTTAGCACATAATTTAATGAAAATTGCTAGTGGTGTATGGTTTCTTCAGAGAGATAACACATAAACATGAAACTAGAGACTTTACTTGAAGTCTGCACTTGAATTAGCATTTCATTACAAATTCTCAACATTTTTAGCAATTAATAATAGCCCAATAAATAATTCCCATACACTTCGCCGCATTTGAATTGTGTGCATGCTCACAAGAAAGCAATAATTAAGAAAAATGTTGATAATAGAGAGACTGAATTGCTATCATTGAGCATTGGAATTACTCATGAAAAGTAATAGTGACACAATTTTTTTCTTATTATTTTTTTTCCCGGTAAAATGCTTCTCCAAAAGAGGAAGAAATTGATCACAAATTGTTATCATGCAATTTGTGTTAATCAATTTTCGGCACTTCTAATGAAATTTCATGCTCGATTTTTAAATCAATTAAATTGTTATTTTGATAAATGGCCATGTTAAATTGACGTTTAATTTGTTGTATAGAGTAGGAAATTATAAAGTGCGTTAAATGTTCTTAGAATTAACCTGTGAACACCTCTAAAATTTTCTTAAATTAGCGTTTACCTAATTTTGACCGCTGATAAGTTCAGTATTTCTGATCAGAATAACTTCGGGAAATGAAACATGTAAACTTTTCAACGTGCAATACACGTGTATAAAAAAAATCATTATTAACCAAGATATATTATCTGAGGAATGTCTAAAAGTATTCTATAATTTGAGAATATTTTATTGCATGGGGTAAACTTACATGGGTTAGACAACGATCTATACAACCGATGATATCTCCACGTTTCAGATGATTTCTGAGAAAAGAAGTCACGGGCAAACATGCCCGTCCGGCCGTTACCATGCCTAGAGACCTACCGGTTAGAGATAGAGAATAGGGCTCTTCGGGGGCCCACATAAGTCGGCCATGGGACCATTAACGTGTCCCTAATTCCCCCAACACACCTCCCCTTTTCATAGAAAGCAATTTTTTTGGGTTTGCACGAAAATGCAAAAGATTTTTTTTTTAATTTTTGGGTGTGTTTTAGTGGGGTCCCGGTCAAAATCCCGCAATCCAAAATACTGTACGCCAAAATCCCGAAAGCCAAAATCCAGAATTGGTCAATATCCAAAATTGGCCAAAATCTCAAAAGCCAAAATCCCGAATTCTTAAAAGTGTCATAGTTACTTCCATGATTTCATCTGCGCTTACTTAAGGCAAAGGGAAATTTTCTGTGTCTTGAGAAATTATTCTACACATTATCCTCTATATAATTTCATCCCTTTCAGGATTTGGAACATTCGGTATTTTGATTTTCGGGATTCTGGCTTTCGGGATTTTGGCTCTTTTGGGGTTTTGGCATTCGGGATTTTGGCTGCCTCCGGTTTTAGAGATTGGATATGTTTCGTCCTTTTTCGAAAATACCGCTGAATCATTCCTAATAAGGCTCTAAAAAGCGTATTTCTCAACCGAATGAGTTCGTTGGAAAGATCTCAAAATTTCTGATAAAACTGCACTGGTTCTAATCGTTTTGAGTTATTTTTTAATCGGTTCAACCCTATATGGACGAGTGGGACACCGATGTTCCAAAAACGATAATATTTTTTTCTGATTGTTTGAAAGACAAAATAACGTTCTATAATAAAAAAATGTTTTTGGGACACCGGTGTCCCATTAGTCCTTAAAGGGTTAAATCGAATATAAACCAGTAAATGGTAAATGATGCGAAAGTATTTTTGAGGTATAGTATCTAATACTATACTTTTGAAGTATAGTATTAGATACTAGTCTTCAGACTGGAGGTCTAGCCTAGTTTCAGAGGGTCTCAAAATCCCCTTAATAGTCCATTTCTAAGTCAAAATTTTCCAAAAATTTTCGAAAGAAATTTGAGAAGTTAAGCCTTATGGCTAAGCCTAATATAGGCTTTAAACCTAAGGCGTAGCCATATGGCTTAACTCTTTCGCGTCCCACTTTTATTCAGCAGATGAATTCATGCAAAATTGAGTTTTTCCTAATGCTTTATGATCAAATATAATAGTTCAGAGAGGAAAAAAATTTTCCATTGCGTGAAAACTCGGAAAAACCCCGGGTCATATATGACCCTGTTGTCCTCAAGGGAAGTGTATTTACCATTTTCAAAATCTATATCACGGGCTTTTTAAGAGTTTTTTTGTTTCAAGTTATTAATTTGGCCAAAACCATGGCAAACTGGATTGTTGTGATGGACACTGTACTCCTGGTGTTCAAGGAATCTTCCTGGTAATCCCTTGAACAGTCACTGTCACAATATTTTGAGTGGTATTTGGCAAAAATAAACTTATCCCCATATTTATTCACACACAATACAATTGCACAATATTGGACGCTTGCAGAATACTCTAAAATATTGCAAAATATGTTATAATTCATCAGATATAAGATGAAATGTCCAGGAGCAAGATGTCCCACCTGCATTTCACAAAGAAAAACAATGTCCCAACTACATTTCGCTGCAGGTTTGGGACGAAAACACTGTTACCCTTGGGGACTATAGGGTCATATATGACCCGGAAAATTCTACACGCTTTTCTGGAAAATTGAGAGTAATTTATTATATCAAAATATGCAATATACAATCTTTGGATATTCTATTTTGTATTTCTAAAGAACTTTTTGCTGAAAAAATAAATGAATATAAAAAATTTTGAAAAAGAAAAGTCATTTCACAAAGTTCGAAATTCGTGATTTTTGATCTCAAATATTTTCTTTTCCTGAATATCTGGAGTCTTGAGAAAATTAGCCAAGAATCTTACATCCTTCTATTATGATGTCGTGCACAAACCGATAGATTTCAATTAATGTAAATAGTCAAAAGAAATTGTTTTTTCCCCGGGTCATATATGACCCTAATGACGCGAAAGAGTTAACTGTTATAATTTTTTATCAGTCAAGATATTTTGAAAAATGTAACTTAGGTTTACATTGTTAAGAATAAGTGACCTATAAGATTCTGAAAGAGCAATAAAATTGGTTATCATTTACGATTCTGAGATCTTCGGCAACAGGGCTAAACCTCTAGTCTGAAGACTTCTGAAGGTCTGTAGCTCGTTTAAGTCATGAGTTCGAGCATTTCGCAAAGCCTGAGATGCTTTTTTACCCCTTTTTTGTCATTTATTATCCTATTTTGTAAATGGGTTATGAACCAGGTGAGCAAAAAAGGGAAAGCAAAGTTGAATAGACGACTTCTCGGTATGCTCGAATAAATTAATTTAATGCTATGTCTTGTGAGTTGATTTCGTATAGAAGGGCTTTATTTAATTAATTTCTCAAATCATATTATCTAGAATTTACAAGTTCTAGCGTTGTGGGAAATTATTCTCACTTTCACTATCCTCTTGTTATAAATACATAATTGTTACGATTTTTTAATCAATTTTACTCTGTTTTTTTTTTAGATGTATCCTCTTGATATTCTTTATCAGGCTAATAGAGATTTTCAGTTAGATTACAGAAATTATTCCAGGTTAAAAGTCAAATGCCCAAATGCTGAATCATACCGAGATATTCGACTGTTATTCCCAATGTGCGATATTGAATGAAATACTGAACAAAGTGCAAACTATAATTCACTTGTTCGATCTTTCTCATCTTCAAGGTATTTCTGGAAGTGGATCCCCTGATGGATCATGTCATGCTGATGATCTTGACTGTTTTGGTACTGTTCACGATCGCCTGGAAATGGAGGCTATAAGATCGCTGCATCAACAATTGGACGATGATGACAATGGGAATATTGACATTGCCGAATCTGATGATGTAAGTTTTTTTTTACAATTTTTTTTTTGTAATTTCTGGGATTGTTTTTGTGTCAATTACTTCTTAAAAAGAGACTTTACGAACATGTTTCAACTACATACATTGCTTTTTTTTCTTCGCAATAGTTTCTACGGGAAGAATTAAAGTATGATTCAGGATATGAGAAGCGTCATAGAGCTTTTCACTACAACGATGATATGCACATCTCTGTGAAGGAGCTGTGGGAAGCCTGGCTGAGATCCGAAGTGCACAATTGGACGGTAGAACAAACAACCGAATGGCTAGCACAAAGTGTTCAATTGCCACAATATGTGGAATTGTTTAAGCAGCACAAAGTTGCTGGAGCTACACTACCACGGTAAGTACAGAAAGAGAGAGATAGCAAGAAAAAAACAGGCGCGCAATTTGTAAATTAATAGAAAAATCCACTGATATGAGAAGAAAGAATAACATAAAGCGAGAAAAATATGATAAAAATCCATTAAATGACTAGTTAATTTTACCTTCAATTGTAATATTTTCATAGATTCATCTCATTTTTTTTTCTCCCTCCACGCTATACATTTTTTTCCCAAACTATTCAATTTTCACGTGCTATAGTCACGATTTTTTTCAAATCTCAATATATATACGATTTATGTATCATGAAGGAGGAAAAATATATATAATAGTGAAAAACTCGTGAATGAAATTGTAAAATTGACTATGTAATATACAAAGTAATATATAAATGGATCGGGAGAGATAAAATCATTGAAAAGAATTCTCAGAGGGCCTAATTGGATTTTTGCGTGAGATAAATATCAAAATACGAATAAATTTCTTGCCAAAATTATATAGTTCATTTATCATTATTAAAATATAGATTTGCTATGGAAGTCAATGCTCACTACTCACTCAGGCAGACAGCAAATGTTTAAATAAATGTTATTAATGCAAAAAAATATGGCAAATATTTGCAGGGTAATAAATGTGGTGCTAAGAAATTGCATTTCGGACTTGTTTTTTTAAACAAGACTAAATTCTTCGGAGATATGTAATTAATATTAAATTTAATGTGCACGGAATTGAAGAAAAAAATATTGCGGAATACTCGATCTTCTAGATTGGACATTGCATCAATTCAGAATTGAGTTAGAAATATTTTTTTTAGGATTGTTGTGAAACAAAATTCATACTATTAGAGAAACTGTTTTTAATTTTGGACAGTTTGCAATATCGGACATATTTTTTGTTTCCCAAAATTCCATGAATTTTTAGTTTTTTATTCACTCTAAAATGTATTACAAATTTTAGGGGACACCAAAACGTTAAACTGCTTTTTTTAATGATCTAAAGAACACTCTTGAAAAAGCAGTATCAAAAAAATCAATTGGTAGTAAGGGAAGAACACCCTGGATCGGAATGTTAAAAGACACGCTCGATATTTAGTTGAAAATAGAAGCTTCAAAATACTATTTGGTATTTTTATGTATGCTAATCGATATAATTAGTGATCCATTTAACTATATCTGTGCATTTGAGTTTTAATTTTTACAATAAATTAATAAAAAAAATAGATGTAATTGCAACTGTGTACTCTGTACCTCGGATCGTCACGAATTTAATCAGGTGTCTCACAGAAAATTGGTTTTATGAATTAAATCTGAGCTAATGTACTGCATTCTTGTGAGAGTTAAATGGTAAAAAGTAGCTAATAATTCGTAAGTAGCTAAAAGTCATTTAAATTGGTGCAACAATATGGTAATAACCTGACGTTCGCTGGTGCTCTTCCCTTATAAATAATTCATTTCAAATTTAGGATTTTGGGCATTATATGCAATAATGTCCGATATTAGGCACAAGTCCCCTAATTCGCAAATACTTTTCGAATAACCACAAATTTAAAAAAAAAATTGGATTGAGAAACGTTATCAAATAGTCACTAGAATCACCAAGAATAATATAATAACATTTATTTTCTAAATTCAACTAATTATTTTTTCGATAAATTTAAATGATTGAACATTTCTAGGTTATGTAATTTCAATATAATATAAGTTTGAAACTTTTAAGCTTAGTTGCAGGCCAATAAGTTCATAGGGTTCATAGTACCTCTACTTTTTGGAAATAGTATGGGAAGTATTTTCTTTCTAAATCCTGAAACTTCAGAAATTCTTTTAGTATAAAATTCTTTATAAACTTGCATAAAAAACGACACTCATTTTAAAACTTGCATACTTTTATTTGCTAATTACTTTATTGAATTTTCTTGGCAAAAAATGTGCAAATCATGATGGTTTTACAGAATGCATTGAATATAATCTTTTCGCAAATGTAAAATTTGTAAATGAAATAAAATTTACCAAGCGAAATAAAATTTCTTACAGCCTCGACAAAAAAAGGAATAGAAATTTTTAATTAGTGAATTAGCATTTGTTTTACTGAGGATTTGTAAAATTATCAGTAAATTTGTAAATTTGATCAGTAAAAAACCATAATAGTCAATTAAATACCAAATTATAAATTACATACCGAATTTAATTGTTAATTACTAAGCAAACACCAAAATTTTGCCAAATCAAATAACTTTCTTTGTTGATTTAATTTTGTTCATAACATAAAAGTCATTTTTTAAATTTTGGATTTTGCAAAATTTGCATTTAGATTTTGATTTTTAATGATTGTATTTTGTAAAAATAAAAGAGGAACAAAATGTTTTCGATGATGGTATTAGACCTTAAGTTTCCATTCATTACATCTAGAAATATACCGATTTATTGGGAAGATCCAGGTCGTGAACGCACGTGTTAAAGCCTTTTAAGATTTTCAAAACCAGTGAAGTAACCCAGCGAACACCAAAAACAAAAAAGTGCTATAGTTTATTTTTGCTAAAATTTTTGTATGGGGAAAGATCTCAGGCTTCGAACACACTCTAGCTTCGAACACTTTATATTTTTCCAATATTCCCTTAATGAATCTGACGTATCTAGGGTAAATTAAGCTACTTCAAAACCTGCTTCAAATGGAAAGTTTTCGCTACTCCAAATGGAAACATAATTGTTTTCATGGTATATACAGTACTAAATTATTATTTATTTCATTATTTAGTTAATTTTGCTCCAAATAAAGCGAAAATCCATTCATATTCACAAATTTTAATTTGTTAATTTCTTAGAAAAATTAAAAGTGTACGCCTTTTCACCATAGGATTTTTCATCGATCGACCATGTTTTCTAATGAAAAACACAATGGTGACTGTTGTTTATTCGTTTTGTGAAACATTTATGTCATATTTCTGGCTAATTTTAGTTAAATTAAGCGCTAATATTTATTGTTAACGGTACGTGAAGTTTTCAAATGAAATAATTACCTATTTCGTGAACAAAAAGGGTTTGTCTGAAATGTCTGCAAATGCTTCAATAGGAAACCCCAGAAATTTGATTTTTTGGAGAGATTTTCTTATTGTTTTAGATGGGAAAGGAGAAAAAACCAGGAATAAAAACAAATCCTGCACTCAGGAGCAACTCAACATGGTTTCGGCAGCTTTTCGCCGCGGTTTCAGTTACACTCTTTGTCTCCAATTAGAAACTTTCCCTTGTCTCCATTTGGATTAATATGTTTCCAATAGAAGCATTTTACGATCGCATATTTTTCTTGTGTTTAAGAGGTTTTCAAATTATATCTAAAGAATTTTCACTAAACAGTAAAATTCTAGAAGAGTCAAAGAGGAATTCTCTGCAAAAAAAATATGAAGTTAATGTGTTGAATCTTCTGTCAAAATTAAAGCGTCTGGAAATGGTTTTGATTTAGGACATTTACCCTAGACGTATTTGGAAAAAAAAGAGATTCAAAACCTCAACAAAACACAGCCGACAACGCTAATTGGGACACTGTGCTCTTGTCTTCCATTAAACCTTTCAAGGACAATTAGGTGACCAATGATCCAAAATTTTTTTTTACGGTCATCTAAAGTTATGTTCTGCTCTAAGAAGTCAGAGAAAACTATTTTTTTCTGACCCTCAATTTTTGATAATCTTTTCCTTAAAGGATTAGATAAGATAAGATTTTGAAAGGGGTCAGTTCTCCATTTCGGATTACCGATACATCCAGGCCACCAATTGGGCTCCTTATGCTTCCCGACTCCTATTGTATCTTATCCCCCGATACGGGTAGCCGCTCCATATCACAGCTTTGTTGGCAACCCGTGCCGCTACTACATCACAGCAGCCCTTCTCAGTGTGTGGTTGGAATCAGTGACAGTGAATATATGTATCGACTTAAGTACCACTTTCATGCCGAAACTCGTTCTCGTACCAGCCTCTATTGTTTAGGCGGGTTACTTTTTTGCCAATATTCACCATTCACTGAGACAAATCCGAAAAAGTTAAAATAACATTCCGGAAATGTTAATTTTACCCTGCAGTATTGATCCAAAATCGGTGTAAATATAACCCTTTTTAGGTGTGTTGAGGGTTAAAGTTACCCTTTTTCATGTTAATTTTACCCTTAAAAAGGTGTAAAATTAACATTAAAAAATGTTGATATATTTTTACACCTAAAAAGTGTTAAAGTTATGACGAAAAAAAGTTAATCGCACCCCCGTTTTTTCTCAGTGTACCAGCCTCTATTGTTAAGGCGGTTCACTTTTTTGACAATATCACTGTGCGACAAAATTTACCTTTTTGTGGGTGTCTTTGACGAGAGTGCCAAAACTTGTTAGAGGGTCATTTAAGGACCTCAAATCTGCAATCTGTTTGTCCGGGTCACCTCTAGATTTTTTTGGAAAAGCATTTTTTGTTTTTTGCTGTTTTATAAAATTCAAAAATTCATATCTCCGGTCCTATTTATCCAGTGGTAGTCACATAAAGCTAAAATGACGCGTAATTTCATCCTCTATAACTTTTGTGAACATATCAAGAACCTACGATGAAAATAAAGTGTATTTTTAAAAGATTTTTTGAAAAAGTGCACCCAAAATTATGCATTTTTCTGTGTTTTTTCCAACTTATAATAATTCTCCCACTTAGATAGAACATTTTATAAGCCAACTACTATGCCTAAAAGTGAGTAAATTTAATATTCTTTCATGTCTTTTTAGTTTAAATTTTCTATCCTAATTCGTTTATTCACAATAATTTATTGAAAATAAAATGCATTAAAATCTCTTATTATATATAATTATTTGGTATCTTTGTCTAACCTACTGAAGAGCATTCTCTTTTGCACTCTCACTGACATATTCCATATAAAAAGAACTGAAATGAAAGAAAGAGACTTATATAGATATAGAGAGAGAAGAATAGTTGTTTGGCACTGATTTTCATCGTAGGTTCTTGATATGTTCACAAAAGTTATAGAGGATGAAATTACGCGTCAGTTTAGCTTTATGTGACTACCACCGGATAATTAGAACCGGAGATATGAATTTTTGAATTTTAGAAAACAGCAAAAAACAAAAAATGCTTTTCCAAAAAAATCTAGAGGTGACCCGGACAAACAGATTGCAGATTTGAGGTCCTTAAATGACCCTCTAACAAGTTTTGGCACTCTCGTCAAAGACACCCACAACGTGTCGCACAGTGTATTCACCATTGACATTACTATTCATTCATTCACTGGACGAATTCAAAGCCGATATGGCATGAGAAATCTTTTTCTGCTGCTGCTCAGCTTTGAACCCGAGACCTCACAGTCATAGAGCCACCACTCTATCCATTGACCCACTTGAGGCTCCCTTAAAGGATTAAAAAGAACAAGCATTATCAGGGATAAGATTTAATGGTATTGTCTGGAGGATGAAGTAGACAATATTCACATCCTGCGCTATTGTCCGATATTTGGGATACAGCATGATTTATCCTTAGGCGAATCTATTTGCTCTGCCTTCGTCATCAAAACGTCCTAACCTGGAGCTTTAATTAAGTTCCTCAATTAAGAACACCAAAATAGAGGTGATAGGGGCTAATATAATAGGGGCTGGATTTAATACAGTTACACAGTAAAAAATGTGTAAAATTTTACTACTATAATAGTGCAAAATCGACCATTTTAGTTGTTTAATTTAATAATGTTTAAAAATTGCACAATAATTTGGTAATTTATTGTCACGTGATTGAAAATAATTAATTAAATAAATTAATTATTTAATTGCGATCTGTGTAAAATTTCTCACTATTATAGTCATAAAAAATTTTCAACAATGTTTTGTAATTCAAAACTGTTGAAAAATTCTAAAAATTACCACTATCATAGTATGATTATAGTTTATCACATTATTATAGTGTGAAAACATACACAACTTTATGGTATTTTTTGTCACATGATCAAAAATTAACACTATTATAGTTTAATCATAATTTTTCCCACTATTATAGTGCGAAACCTTGTGTATTTCAACCAAAGATGTTGAATTTTTAAACAAAAGTTGTGTAAAAATTGTTGAATTTCCTTTTGAGACATATACTTCAGTCGAGATGCTTTTCATTGAGCAAAAGTCATATAGAACATCAAATATTTATATGCATAATAAGTATATCGTGAAGATCCGAGCATCAGATGTAATTATCTCGCATTAGGGAGGATCCCGGAGCACAGGAAAAAAAACCATTACAAATGTCTAAAAAGGCAAAAAAAAAACTAAAATAAATGAAATGAAATGAAAATTTAACAATTTTTGAGTTTACACACAAAAATTCAACAATTCTTAAATTCAACAACTCCAAATTCAACAACTTGAAATTGAACAACTTTAAATTAAACAATTTTAAATTAAACATTTTTTTCCAAATTTAACACTATAATAGTGGTGTGAAAGATTACACACTATAATAGTGTTATTTTTTTTTACTGTGTAGGTTTAAACATTAGTTCGATATAATCGGTGGGTATAATATAGACTCATCAGTCGCGGTGCCCGAGCCGGCTTTTGGGACCATCTCAACACAAGTAATAGTAATACAGTAGAGTCTCGCTATAGCCCATATTTGGTTTCAAATTTGACACTTGGGTCGCATTATAGTCCATGTAATTTTTTAAAATTATCAACGACTTTTAGTATTGAAATTGCTCGACGGCTTCCACTTTCTTTGCGATTGTGGTACTTGTCCTTGCTCTCTTCATTGTGGATCACAATTATCACAACTACTTAATAAAGTTTGCCAAAAATATTAAAATAATTATGCATGTCGCATACTAAAAAACATAACCTAACTTAAAATCAGTGTTTTGAAATCAACGGTCGATAAATTGTGGACTATAGAGCGATGGCCTATAGCGAGACTCTACTGTAATAGCAATAACGCCCCTTCTCTTGGTATTTATGCCCACTGTCAACTTATCTGGGTTTTGATTTGAAACTCCTTCCTGAAATTTGAGATTCTGTAAGAAATGAAAGTAGAAATGCTACTGCCATTTATAAGGATCAATAAAGTAGAACATTGACTAATCTCCATTGCGATCACGCGTGTCGCTTGCAATTCAGAAGAAATAAGCTAAAATTTTAGCTGATTTTAGTTAAATTTATATGGCTTAGCATATGGTGTTCGTCAGGAGTAATGTTGGTCGTAACATTTACGTTTCACTCCAAAACAGTAGTGAACCTAGGATAGGATACTTACATCTAGGGACAAGTACTCTATTATTCTTCCCATTGTGTTCTATTTTTTCATTATAGTTCGAGCAATAAAAAGGTGTAATCATACCACTTTTTCCCAAATAGTCAATTAATTGTCACACTGTATGTTATTTAATCAGGGGATCTTATCAAGAGAGATCTTTTAAAATGTTCTGGGTGATTTTCTATTGGGAAATCCCGTTGTATTTTTCCACTCTTACTTTTTTGCTGTCTTTCTCCAAAAAAAAAAACAAACCTTGCTCATACATTTGACTCATTTAACGATCGCAAATGTAGATTATTTGTATAATGTCTTCATGTTTTAATTCTACATGCCTCATCTACCAAAGCTAGAACGAATAAAAAGTTTAATACTGGTCAACATTGAATTATAAAAGTATATTAAGTAATATTTGATTAGAAAAAAAGCACATATCTCTCTTTTTTCACAATTTTCCACCACACAGTCTGACATGCAATTTTTTTTTATTTAATAATTTTTGCGAGAGAAAATTATGTAATGATGATTTTTCTATTGTGTTGAATCTCATTTTTTTTCTATTTTTCTCTCTCTCTCTCTGGTATATCTCCAATCTGTGCCTGGGGTGTATATCAACGATTTTGGCATGAACTTGGTCTGGGAACTGGATAGACTGGCAGTGAATAATATGCACTACGTGGGCAATGTTCTGGGTATCAAAGATCCAATTCACAAACAGAAAATTGCCTTAAAGGCAATGGATGTTGTATTATTTGGTCCACCACGAGGTAAATAGTTTAAGTATAGAGAGAATTGTTTTGATGAAGTGTAAATTTAAAAGGGCAACAAAAAAAACACAGATTGTGATTGAAGTGAGACAGTTGGACAAAATATTGTGACTCATGCAAATTGTGTGGTTTCTTCTGTCTCCAGAGACTGGAACACGGTGGAAAGACTATATACTTGTGACACTACTGTTGAGTGTTATTTTTGGATGTTGGTACGGATATCAGCAGAATAAAAATTCAAAGACTCACCTGCGCCGTATGGCTAAAGACATGGAGGGACTGCAGAAGGCAGAACAGGCTCTCCTTGAGATGCAAAAGGTTTGGAAAGAATTGCATTTTTCTGTTTTTTTTTGTTCTTGTCTCGAGGAGAGGGCTAGGGTTTTTTTTTTTGATTTTGGGATTTTATTTTTTTGTGTCAAAAGGAACTGGAACGTGCTCGAATGGAGCAGGAGAATGTAGCGACTGAAAAGATGGATCTTGAGCGTCGTCTCAAGGAAACTCCGTCTCTTACATCATCGAGCTCGGATCTCGAAGTGCAGGCACTGAAGCAGGAGATTGAGATGCTGAGAACGGAGTTGTCTAGGGCTGAAATTGAACTTGTTGATCACTGTTGGTCACCACCACAGGGTCTTCAGACATGGCTTCAGCTAACCTATGAGCTGGAGAATAAGAATCATCTGGTCAAGCGTCGTTCGGCTGAGAAGCAACTTCAGGCTGCCAGGGAAGCCTGTGAGAAGCTCAAGAGGAAGCGTACAAGTTTAGTGGGGGCTTTTGTATCTACACACGGGAAGAGTATCGATGATGTTGATAGGAGTATCGTTGAGGCAAGGAATGCCCTAGGGGAGGTGACTAATGAACTGCAGGAGCGGATGCATAGGTGGAAGCAGATTGAACAACTTTTAGGTTTCAGCATTGTCAATAACAATGGCCTACCGTACCTCGAGAGTATCCTCTATGCCCGCAATGGAGGAATCACCGCCAAAACTGGAAGAGGTAAGGACGATAGTGAACGTTGTGGATAAAATTCAACTGAATTGACCTCAATATATTTTTTTATTAAAACAAAAAAAAACAAATAGTGTTGCATGAAATGTATTTTATCAAAATTCTTGGAACTTGGTGAAGAACAAATCCTCAAAGTGAATAACCCAAAAAAAAAGCAAAGTTCAAGTGTAAATTGTTGATTGAAACAAGTGAACATAACCATTAACACATTTTCCATCGACAATGAAAACTCGTGTTGAAACCAATTAAAATTCAATTATTCTTTTTTTTTACACTAACATTTTGATCAAAAGCTTTGCCTACAAAAATAGATTGACTAACGAACAAAATAAAAGTGTGGCAAAAGGAAGCAATTTGAAAGTTTGAAAAGGAATTGGAAAATTCCTATTCAAATTTTACCAAAAAAAGAAAATACAAATGAAATAAGCAACAAAACGTGCTTTTTCATAAGATTCTAACTGTGATTCTTTAGAGAGAATTTTAAAGAGTTTTTAGTTAAATTTAAGAAAGTTCGAAGAAAAAACTCACATATCAGTAAGTTTAAGTGTAAACAAAAAAATGTATTTATCATATAAAATACCATTGAGATACTGAAATAAAACGCATGATTTTTACATAAGAGAGTTGAAACAAATTAATCAAATATTTGGTGAGCTGATCTTCTTTTTTTAACTTTAGAATTGACTTGTTCATTACTCCAGTCTATTCTTAAGCCTTTTACAGGCCTAAGATTGGTATTGACGCTTATGCCCCAAATAGATTCTGGCTGATCCTCGAGAATATTTAACACGTGGTTATTGATCAATTCAAACTGTCATACACTGAGTATTTAGAATAATTCTTTTAAAGTATCTTGTATACATTTTCTGTACCTGATTCTTTAACGGCGTTATCACACTTGCACATTAAAATTTTAATGTGATTCACATTAATTCTCCCTTGTGAGCGTCCAAATATGTTATTTGTGTCTTTGAGTCACTTAATATTTGGGGTTTTTCAATTTATTGATAAAGAAGTGGATTTGGCCTGCAAAAATAAGTTTAAATTTACCTAAAGCATAAATATCTTTCAAATTAAAAAATTAAAGAGAAAAGCGCATTAATTTTTCGCATTAATGCTATAAATCAATTTATATCAAATTTTGCGGGCCAAGTCTACCTTTTTATCAACAAATAGATCAAATTTTGAATACAAAATGATTCAAACACACAAATTACACATTTGGACTCTCACCAGCGACAATGAATGTGAAGCATATTAAAATTTTAATGTGCAAGTGTGATAACACACTAAGGCTCCTACATATTGGGGCAAATTTTCGTCAAAAATAGGATTTTTGACGGAATTTTGACATTTGCGCCTACAGCACTGCAGGCAATTTCCTTAAAAAAAAATTTTGACTAAAATTGCTCCCAATTTGTAGACATTTTTACTGATAAATTTTACAGACTAAATGTTTTGGAGGATCGGCCTGATGCTATTTGAGTACTAACCTGTGAAGTTTGTTTATAAAGGATCAAATCCATGCTCCTAAGCATTTAGTGTATGATTGTTTGAATTGATCCTTTATCGCAAGATTTCACAGGCATTAGCCTGGGTTAAGCACCAGCCTAAGCTTAAGCATCAGCCTGGGTCTATTAAGGTAAAGTACCCTCACTCAACCGGGTTCCTCGATTCGACCGGTGGGTCAATTTTTCAATGTTTGATGGTCAATTTTGTCAATTTCCCTGAATTTGTCACTGGTTCGAATTATTCATGGAATAATTGACCTATTAATGTTAGATCATACGCAAAATATTATAGCAAATATAAATAAATTGAATAAATAAGTCTGCCGGTCGAGACGAGAAACCGGTCGAGCGAGGGCACTTTACCTTATATTATGACCTTAGGACCCAAATAAAATCAGGCTGATCCGCAAGAATATTTAGCGTGTTAAATTTGGCAGTAAAGATTTATCCCAAACTGTCATATACTGAGGGATTGAGAATATCGATTAGAGGTCCTTTAAACAAATATCTTCTAACTAATACTTTACATCGAAATTCTACAGGCTAAATATTCTCAAGGATCAGTCTGAATCTATTTATGCCCTTACACTGACAACTTAACCTCAGAGATTAGAGGTTCTTTGCATAAATTTCCTTTACCTGACCCTTTCCCGCTAAAAAATTACGAGCTAAATACTTTCAAAGATCAGCGTGAGTCTGGTTCTTTAGACCATAAATAATTAATTTGTGCAACTAGTCCGCGGATTATCTCTTAGAAAATCATGGCTAAAGCCTCAACCAGACCAAAAGATTGATCAGGAGATCGTTTAGTATAATTAAAATCACGATAATGATAAAATTGAATTCCAAATATTTTTGTGCTAAAAGCCGCTTCTTGTCTTATCCTTCTGTAAAGCCGTCGTCAGACTAGAGATTTAGCCTAGTTCCAAGAGGTCTCAATATCCTCAATAACATCCACTTTTATTGGTTTTTCGAAATCTAATTATTATTTTTTTTTCTTTAAAATCCAATTTAAAGTTTTTTTTTAAACTTGACCGATAAGAAATTAAAGCAGTTAAGCTATATAGCTAAGTCTCAAATTTGCATACGTATAACAAGGATTTCACACTAAAAGTTTAAACCTTCATGGAATACGGTTAACCGCATTCCAAAAAATTCCCAATTTCTATAAAGAACCAGTAATTATAAGTGCATGAAAGATTAGTTGCCCTTAAGCGGTCTTTAGACTAGAGGTTCAGCCCAGTCCCTGAAGGTCTCAAAATCTTAAATAGCGAACAATTTTATTGCTTTTTGGGACCATAATAGGTCATTCATCTTTAATAATCTAATTCTAAATTAAATTTTTCCAAAAAATCGTGATTGAAAAAAAATTAGAGCAGCTCTGCCGTATGGCTAAGCCTTTGATCTGAAGCCCGTATTATTCTACTATCAAGTAAAATCTCCTGCTAGATGCTCTTCTGTTTATTGCTTAGCTTATTCTATTTTTTATTTATTTATTCATTTATTGCTTTTGAGCTAGCGCTCTCGCAAGCAAGAGTTTGATAGATACAGGTTTTCAAGGAATTCAATGTTTGTGTTATAGCGTCTACTGTCGTCTTAGCGTTGGTAACCAAGCTCCAGACTAAAACTTACTTAAGTATTAACGCATTCAGTTAATGTACTAGAAATACTGGGGATGGGATGTTCATATTTTGGAATTAGTTTCATACAGATTAATAGACTTATTTTTGGAAAGAAAAAAAATTATTATGGGGACGCAAGAAGCCGGTGTCAAACATACGTCTTACCGGTCACTTAATTATGATTTTTTTACATTTAATTCATTACATACAAACTCTGCTGATTTAGATAGAGTAACAGTCCAAGAACACAAATTGGCAACCAGAATTCAAATCAGGAAAGAAGATAAAGGCCAATTTTAACAAATTCGACGAGATGTCAAATTTTCCGTCCGTTATTTTGAGCAAAAATGGCAAGACTTTCCGCAAAGTGAAAAAAGAATAACAAAATGTATTTCCATCTCTATAATGCTATTTTTTAAAGTAATTGATAGACTAAACTAATAAAGTAACTAAATGTCTTCTTCCGAGAGCGATTCGGATATCAGTTGCATTATTATTCAAAATTACTCAATTTCCGTATAATGTGTAAACTTTGTAGTAAGAAATGGATTAAAACTAAAGTTCAAAACCTGAGCTTTCCGAGCCACATTTTCTTTTTAAAAACCTTAATTAGAAAGAACAGTGCTAATATCTTAAAATTATTTTCCTATTAAGAAATAAGAGATATTTAAAAAAAAAAAACAGAGTTATATCTCCAGTCTGAAGACCGCATAAGTTACATTTTTTCAGCTAATATGAAGCGCTTAAATTGTTTATCCAAATTTTACAATGTTTTCACTAAATTTTGCTATTTATGGAAGAAAAAAACCTAATCAAAATTGAAAACTAGAATAATGTGACATTTTTAGGGACAAATAAAGGAAACCAAAACTCGTAGAATGTCCAATTTGATGGACTTTCCAATAATATGTCTGAATATTTGTAATCAATGCTCCAATAAAAGCATTTTAAATTAATGAAGTTTCGTTCTGATGGGTAATAGCAGATAATGAACGGAAAAAAACACCTCTCTTAATTTTTTTTCCTCTTTTAATTCTTCACGATATTTCGAAGATGGATGTGGAATTTGCAAAAAAAAACTTGGAATACTGAACTCCAAATTGCAAAAATGATAAAGTTTAAGTTATTATTTATTGGTCTTATTGAGACATTTTATTATTGTACTACAATGTCATAATTACAATATTCCCGTGTTGGAAGACTCTGTTGATCGTATACTGCCCAGAAAAGCCTCCCCGGAATTTGCATACTTTTTCCATGTTCCGTGAGTTTTTTGGACAAAGGCGGTGCATATTTTATTACGTTTTGTCAGAGTCCAAATGAAATGCAACAGCAAATTTTCCGCCTATACATAATTTTTCTTCCTAACTCGAAACGTTGTGAAGAAATAAAGAGAAAAAATCAAGATAGGTTTATTTTTCCGTTCACTTATTGTTACATTTTGAATTGTTAATCCTCATAGTTATAGTCTTTTAGAGGCCAAATTTGCAAGAAGAGCTGGACGAAACTGGTCAATTGGTTATGTATTCAGTATGATAAATGCTTGGTTATTATTATAAATTTAGTCATTATCAATATCAATTATTTCGTACAAAACACCACTACCCTATCAACAAAACGATACTCGTAACAGTTCCAAGATATTCCTAACTATTCAAAATGTTGACTGATAACGCTTGTGAATTTTACCTGTAGTAAAGTTACAGTCCCAAAATTATAAAAATACTGCATCTCACAAATTTCACTGAGGTCTGTAAAAGACTTATGTCTTGATCTTTATGAGTTCGGGCATTTAGCTTTAAAAAAAATATAAGGAACTGCGCTTCACGAGTTTCTAATTCTGACCCAGTAATTTTTATTGCTTGTCTTTTAGATGTCCATTAACCCAAATTATTTGTTATCAACGTCATAGAAAAGCTACTTGACGTCATTTACAAGTTTGTTGAATTTTGTTGTAGACAAAACAAATTGTGTCGTGTAGCGCAGCTTCTACTAGCAATTTTCTTACTTAGTACTTTATTCCGGGCAGGATGCATAAAAAGTATCCGTATATAATCTAGTCTCATCATTGGTATCATAGCATGAATAAAATTTGTGTTTTTCCTTTTTTTAAATACTTTAATACCTTTTTTTTTAAAGAGATTTCACTTTCGAAAGTCCAGCTATTTTTAATAATAAATTATTTACAGAACAAAAGACAGTCTGATTTTTCATTATCATTTCACTAATATGAGGAACACCATCTCAACAGCGACTGTTTATATTCTTATACGGGCTTCAGTCCTAAGGCTTAGCCATATAGCTTAACTTATCTATTTTCTTATCAATCAAGATTTTTTGGAAAATTATCACTTAAGATTGGGCAACATGGGCAAGTGATCCATTAAATTTTGAAAAAGCATTAAAAATGGTTGCTATTTTGAATTCCCAAATCATCGGAAACTGGGTTAAACCGTAGGTCTGAAGCCGGCCTTACAGAACTTCTTATACGAAAATTGAGCTACGAAATAATTTTCTAAATGTATGCATATTTTAATATCGCAGAATTAATAGAATAATAGAACATGGGTCTTCGAATAAGTATATTACTTAACCAAAAAGTACTGCCTATTAATACCACTGTTTTCGTCTGGTCTTTATCACAATGATTAAACGTTCAATAACATTTTCCGTAGTTCAGTTTGTTCAAATTAAATCGCATTTTTACATATATGAAAAAAGAAAAATGTTCTCTTTTTAGCGAAATTTTACCTTATTAAAATATTTCACAAAAAAGAAAAGCTCCGCTTTATGAATAAGCATTTGAATTTGAATAAATTAAATTGGATGTATTTTAGATTTTAAATACTTTAGAAGGAGATACATTGACATTTCGAGCCAATTTATTTGTCAAATCGTATTCTCAGAAAATAATAACCGTTTTTAGTTAGCAAATTAGCACTTTTTTCTGCAAAAAAATCATTTTGCGTCAATAATTATTGTCAATAATTCGATTTTAATGCCCCCAGCTCACCTTTTGGAATGCTGTAGGAAAAATTTGATGAAATCAAAATTTCCATCTATTTCTTTCTCAAGTATTGTATACATATATGTCAGTGCCGACCAAAAATCCGGAAAGCCAAAATTCCGAAGAGACAAAATTCCGAAAAAGTCGAAATCCAGAAAGTCAAAATCCCGAAAAGTCGAAATTCTGAAAGCCAAAATTCCGAAGATCAAAATCCCGAAAGTCAAAATACCAAAAATTAAGATCCCGAAGGTCAAAATCCTGAAATTCAAAATCCCAAAAACCAAAATCCCGAAAGTCAAAATCTCGAAAGCCAAAATCCCGACAGTCAAAATCCCAAAAGCCAAAATCCCGTAAACCCGAAATCCTGAAAAACCAAAATCCCGAAGGCCAAAATCCTGAAAGTCAAAATCCCGAAAGTCAAAATCTCGAAAGCTAATATCCCTAAGAACCAAAATCCCGAGAGCTAAAATACCGAAAAGTCAAAATCCCGAAGGTCAAAATCCTGAAAGTCAAAATCTCAAAAACCAAAATCCCGAAAGTCAAAATCTCGAAAGCCAATATCCCTAAGAACCAAAATCCCGAGAGCTAAAATACCGAAAAGCCAAAATCCCGAAAACCAAAATCCCTAAAACCAAAATCCGAAATCCAAAATCTCGAAAGTCAAAATTCCGAATGTTTAAAATCCTGAAAGGGATGAAGATATACGGACAATAATTTCTCAAAACACGGAAAATCTCCCTTTGCCTCCACCAAGAACGGATACAATCGTGGGAGTAGCTATGACGGTTTAAGGAAATCGTGATTTTGTTTTTTTTTTGGGATTTTGGCTTTTCGGGACTTTGGTCCTTGACACACTTACGACTTAAGCCGAGAGACGGATTAGTGGAAAATGATGGTAAAGTATTATATCCATTGTTTCGAATATAATTACACTAAGTCGTCTCTCGGCTAATCCTCATGTCTGTCAAGGCCCTTTAACTTTCGGGATTTTGGCATTCGGGATTTTGGCTTTCGGAATTATGATTGGGACCCATGTATATATTCCATTCTTTATGGCTCGTGCACACCTTTTCTATCAAGAAAATTTCATGAAGTCGAAATTCGCATTCCTTTCTTTCTTACTTGTTTTGCATATGTCTATCTCATTCTCTCGCACTCTTCTTCTTCTCTTAAACATCACTCCAAATTCAAATTAGTTTAATCGAATTTGGTGTGCGAAAGAATGAGATAGTCATATGCAAAACATGTGAGAAAGAAAGGGTTTCGAATTTCGACTTCACGAAATTTTCCTGATCTAAAAGCTGTGCCAGAGCCATTAATTTTCAAATCTAATTTCAATTTGTTTTGATACTAAAAAAATAAGAAGAATGTTAAAAAGAGTGATGAAAATTTTGATTTTATCATATTTTCTTGATTTTAAAGATATGCTGAAGGTATAATTGTACATTTTTACTAAAACATTGGCGAGTTGTATTAAGTATTTCCTTTATATAAATCTTCAACAATTTGCAAAAGAAATCAATTAAGAATAAAAGGATCAATCAAGAAGTTAAATAGAAGGTTTTAAAACAAATTAGAAAACCTACAACATTTTACCTAATCTGAATATTAGATAAACAATTGAGCTTTATCAGTTTATGACAACATATTAAAATCTGTAAAACTGCTAAAGAAAAAATAACAAAACACAACAAAAAGCAATAATTCTGATGATGTCATGCTTTCCCGTGAAATTCATTGTACATGAAAATCAATTGTGCTCAGTCCATTAATCCCACGGATCAACATGATTATTTCGAGAGCAAATAATTCACAAAAAAAAAACTTTGAAGATCAGACGAAAAAAAAACAACTTTGTAAAAACTCTACTAGTTAAAGAAGCAACAACCTCTAAAATAATTTATGAATCATGCCGTTTTTGTTGCCTTTCCTTTATACTACAAATGCTATTCACTGTATAATTTAATTTATTTTTGTCGTTTAATTTTTTTTTATTTATACAGTTAATATCAATAATATTTTATTAATCAGCGAAAACTGTGAGATTTTCTGCAATTAATGGAAATTTCTGATTAATTGAGAAAGATAGATTTTCCATGTGGTAATTGCTAATTGAATCATCAAATTAATTCACTTCTTCGTGCGACATTGAAAAAAATGTGTCTTTTTAACTATTCTTCTTTAATGCGTTTCTCACATTGTTCTGAATAAACTTAATTTTTTCTTAAGTCTTTTTAGTTACAAATGAAGTGTAAAGCTCCACGTGTAAAGTCAATATACTTTTATGACTTTTGTGGTTTTTCACTTTATTTAATTTTTTTTAAATTGATTTTAAGTGTAATGCTGTCGTCTAAATGACAACTATAATTAATTTTTCTATTGTTCCAGGACGTATCTCAAACAGTCAAGATGATTTGGATGATGACTCCACTCAAGGTAAGGTCATCCCATTTGACAACTTTTCCGTTTTCTCCTCAGAATAGAGAATCAAATTGTGACATTTTTACTATTATACATCTTCTATTTAAAAAACAAAAGAAATACATCACTCTATTGTCGACATTTCTTAAACTTTTTATCCCAATAGATAATGTAAAAGAATATTATTGCAATCACTTAAACACTAAGTTAATATTGTTTTTTTTTACAATTGAAAATTCTTAATAATTATCTTAAAATGAATGCATTAACATTTTTTTAGTCAGTAATTAAAGCTAATAAAAAGCAATTTTAATCTTAATTAATTGGTTGGAGAAAATAACAATATTCAATTTGGCTACAAATTCTAACTCGTTGATATATTTTATTTTAGAACATATACTGTATAAAAAGAAAAGATGTGGATTAAGTAGTTGATTAGTCATAATGATGAAGACGACCGTTCCATTCAATAGTATTCTCTAAATAATTGAGCTTTATATTGAACTGTGAAATAAGTTTGGTGATCAACTGAACTTTAAAATCAATATTAAGGATATTCAGCTTATGAATTTCATAATTTCACATTTCTACAAAAGAGGTTGGGTTGCAAAAGTGAGGTTAAGATGAAAATTATATAACCTATAAAAGCCAATTTAAAAAAAGAAAACAGGACTCCTTTCTTGACCCAGGAAGAAATTAGATGGAAATTATTTCAATAGTTGGAAAATAAAGAAACTATTTTGTGGAATATTAGTGAAATTGACAAATTTTGACAGGAAGTATTTCAATTTCATGGATTTGAAACTTGTCAAATGCGATATTTTACAGAATTCGTGACTGTTTGAAATTGCCAAAAGACTTTATATGGAATTGAGAATAAAATTATTTGATACTGATGTTTCTACTTAACTAAAATGCACATTAAGATGCTTTAAATTCGAACATTAAAATAAAAATACTAAAAGGGCAAACAATCTCATAGCGCTAAAATATACTTTCTTCCCTCTTACGATTAAAAATGCTTCCCACGGAGGAATTTCTTAACTCTTTCGCCACTGTTGAGACTCAGGGTATCCAAGAAGAAAACAATTTTTTGAGCTATTTTGAATTATTTAAAAAGAGTTCTTAAACTAGAACTACCCAGCGAGCACCAAATGCTAACTGATTTCAAGTCAGATGAAAATATTTATATTTTAAGTGCCATTTCCATATATTAGATGAGTTCATATATTCTGTCAGTAGAAGAGGTAAAAAGTTTGGAGTGGTATATCTCAGCTCCTGATGAACATAATTGGATGAGTGAACTATTGTTGGAAAGCTTGGTTCATTAGCTTTCAGAATCTGGTATATGTAATTGGCTATGGGTAAATCATGGTCATCCAGAACCATTTATGTCGAAGAAGACACTTTTTGCAGCGACATTTTTGACCATCTACTGCTGGGACCAGGAGTGACCCACTTTTCTCGCACTTGGACTGTTCGTTAGAGGAACTCAAATGGTATAATTTGTGGAAGAAACTTTTTTCTTGGACATCTTACTTTTTTTTATTCATCCACTTTTGCAAGAATTCCTAGCTGCATTTTTGCTTTTCTTTAGCAACACACGGATACCTCAAGGATAAAATAAGACTCCAAAATTGACAAAGTGCTGCTCAGGCATGTCATGAGAAATCAACGAAAAAAATTGGTTATCGGAAGGAGCTAGGTTTACAGCGGAGGTAGTAGCACATTTTATTTTAGCTTATGATGTTACGCTGTACCATAAAAGTGGAATGCCACGGAGCGTTGTCGTATTGCAATATCAGTCGCTTATGTTCTTTGATCGATTTTGATCGGATTTCGACCAACACATGATCGAAATTGATGAACAGTAATGCAAATTGACAGTATCGCTTAGTTTCAGCAACTCGTATTGGATGATTCCCTGTCGGTCCCACCAAACGCTCAGCATTGGCTTCTTTCAAGGATATTTGGTCATGCTTTCGATTTTAAAGCTTTGATAAGAGGAAGCTACGTTATTTTAGATTTGAATTACTCGAGTAAAACGTGTTTTGCATCGCTTGCACCAATTCGATGCTGAAAACTTCATCTTATTTATACCGTAATTGTAAAACTTCGGAAGTCGATTTTTGATTTTTGTTTTGTTTTTTAGTCAAACCGCGAAACTCCCATTTTCTTCCCTATAGTTTTTTCCCATGGTACGTAAACACTAGAAAACACTTTATTTCGCCAAAGTTTCGATCCTTGGGGTCTTCTTCAGGGCCTAAGAAAGAATAGGAATAAGAAGAATAGGTCCTGAAAAAGATTCCATCCAGGATCGAAACGTTGGCAAAATAAAGTCAAATTGAAGAACAAAAAATAGACTGAATTTCCCACTTTGACTTCAGCTAATATACATATACGGTCTAATTTTATGATTTTCATCGAGTAGGGGAAAATGCCCATGCTTCGTACGATACCATGATACGTAATGACTAATTTTTTCTATATTTCTATACATCTCAATTAATGTGACTCCGCAACATATTTTAAAAACTGGGAACTGTCCTCTAGTTTTTTTTTTAAATCTGTGTCCGATGAATCACATTGAGAAACATAGGAAAAAAAATTAGTCATTACAAAGCTTGAGATCGTACAAAGCATAAGTACTTTTCAAATGTGGCCCACTTCCCCTGTAGTCCTATAGTGTATCGGCAATAAAGGTTAGGTTAGATCGTCACCCCAAAGACAATGATTTTTTGAAAATTATTTATTGTTTGTTACTAGAGTTGGTAAATTTCAAGAAATTTCATGAATTTCCGCCTAAAGTAGGTGGCGACTGCTGTGAAATTTCTGAAATTTCACCATCTCTATTTGTTACTATTTATTTTTTGCAAAATGCCTTGCATTAGTTATACTAATGGAGAACATGCTGTAAAAGATAACTTGTTAAAAGCGACTAATAATTTTCAAAAAATCATTTTATATTTGGGTGACGATCCAACATGTACGGTCTATACATGCTTAACTTACCTTAAATAAAACCTGTTATTTATTGGTGATCAAAAAAATGAGTAAAATATTTTACGATTTATAAAAAAATACATAATCATTCTGGAAAACAAATTCTTTATCTCTAGAAAGTTGCCGAAATTAGTAATACAAAGGCCACGGAAAAATTTCCAAGGAAAAATATCAATATTCCACAATTCTTTTAGTCAATTTGAAGAATTTACTACTGTCAAAAGCTGTCAATTTTTCATGATTTTCGTTTCATGATTATATTTCGTAAGGAAGCTTCATTACTTTTTTCTTCTGGAGTTTCAAAACGAAAAAAATATTTTTCATTATTTAATTATTTATTTAAGGGTCTTTTTGTTTTTTGTTTTTTTTTTTTTTGTTTTCTATGAACATAACCTCAATTTTCAACATAACCTCTTACTTTATTTAGAAAATACCTTCACTGCTAACTTTGCAATTTTGAGATAGGACATTATTGAGTGGAATGGTCGATAAAAAATGTTTGACTTATATTAAAAAAAAAGGAAAATTGAAAAACCCCATACAGGTGATAGTAACTAAGAGAAAATATTTGTAAATAGCTTTGCTTTCCTTAAACTTTTTATTTCCATTTTTTTTTCTTTGAGAGAGAAATATTTTTCTTATTTTTATATCTAACACTTTGGAAGATTTTACACACATGAAGGTTTAAAGAAAAAATCACAGCAATATTATCACGGAATGTGTTACTTATTAAAAACCATCAGAATCAAATCATCATTAAATCATTTTTTTTTAAATAGTAGACAAATAAATTAATAACATAATTACTATACTTAAAAAAAACCAAAAATGAACAATAAATCTCAATATTAGATACCCTGTACTTAGATTAAATCACATCTTTCACAAATTTTGTGCAGAAGAAAAGAATGTTATAGTGAAATGCAATCCGTCTAAGTTATTTTTTTATTCTCGATAAATTTATTAAGAGACACACTAACACCCACTAATATTTATTTTGATAACTTTTTATTGTTGACTTCTTTTTTTTTTTGAATTCACTACCTTCCTCCCAGTGTTACTGAATGAAGAATGACTTTACATTTTTTTGCGCTTTAATTGCACAATATTTTCTACTATTTTTTCACAAATCTCTCTGTCTTCCTAATAAAACTTCCTTATTAAGATAGAATTGTTTTTCTTAAACAAGTTATATTGTCACATTGAGAGATTCTCAATTTAGAGGAATTATCTTGATTTTTTTGCTGTTAAAAATGAAGAAATTATTGTTGCTACAAAAGTGACGAAGCAATTACAAAGGAAAACAATCAGAAGAAAAAATCAAGTAGAAAATAATTATGAAAAAGACTTGTGTATTATTTATTGTTGACTTTTCATTTGACTATTTTCATCAAATAATAATTTGTTATTATGAACATCTGTGTTTTTTTCTTTGACTTTTTTTCTACCTCATCATGGAATGTGTGTTTTTTCGTCCATTGTGTCCCTTTTCATTTGTTCTTTTTTATCCCTTTGACAAAAAAAAAAGATTGCGTAGTTTTGGATATTTTAAAATGGTTTTTTTCTCATTCCATTTGGTTTTTTTATTGCAAAGACTTTTACACTGTTTTTTTTTTTAAATATTTCAGCAAAGATTGTTGAACTTAAATTGTCGCAAATCATTAACTAAAGCTCATATGTAGAATCTCATATCAGTAGAAATGCAAAAATCGAATGTAGAAAATATTTAGATTGTGCAAAGATATCAATTGCAGTTAGCAACCATAATACTGATAGAGTTTGGTATTAGAGATATTTTATATCAAATTTGATGCATTCTGCATACAGAAACAGGAACAGATTCAAACTTCTTCATAACCTTATGAATTGAGGATATTTTTCTAGTTAAAATGAGTTCACCAAGAATCCTTCCAATAGAATCATGACTGAAAACAGCGTTCTTCATTTAAGAACTTCCATGAAGATTCAGTAGGGGAAAGTACTCTCTCTCAAGTAAGAGACTTGCATACAATTATCACGTAATTATCAATAATTGAGAATAAGCTACTTAATATTTAATAGAAATGTGTAAGTTTCTTAGGATAAATGAAAGAAACTTCACATTATTCGAAGGCATGAACGTACTTTCGAGGACAGTACTTTCCCCTATCACTTTAGTGGTATATTACGCAGGGATACTTTAAAAGTTCACTTAACCCGATCCTTCCCAAAAAAATCATTAGTTAAGCGGATACTTCGGGAGAGAAAACTTTAATACATTATCTTAAATAAAACATTTTGGAAAAAATGTGGTCAGTTTCATTACAAACGCCAACGCCAAACCAACAAATTAGATCCATTGTTAAAAATAAAAGGATCACCGGGATCCTTTACAAAAAGTCATCTTTGGTTTTAAATGAGAGCAATATGTTGTAGGGTAAGTGTGCCAAATTTCGGCATAGTTGCATGCAAGCGCGAAAGGCTCAAGTTGGAAATGTAATATTTTCAATACAAATTGTTTTTTTTTCATTAATTATTTTTAAGAAGTGTTGGTTGGAACCTTGTAGACAGTCTATTATCATTATTTTCTCTAAAACCATTCCTAATCAATTTTAAAATGAATAAAAATATAGACTTTGGGTAATATTTCGGCCACCTTCATTCTTATAGTTCCTTGTCCTTTTGGAATTCTTCCAAATCTTTTTCACATCATCTCGTTCGCCGAACCGATATTTTTTGTTATTGTTTGTATTATCTAATCTCCGCGAAATATGCAAAAATTAAAAATTCTTGGAAATTTGAGGAACAAAAAGTTGCCGAAATTGCAACCTGGCCGGTATTTGGTACACTTACCCTAAATAATCAGTTTATAATAAAAGCATGTGTCAATGTGATAAATAAATAAACAAAATTTCAAGAGATCAAATATGATCTATCCTTTTGAAGAAGATGGAATTATTTTAAAAAAAAAAAGATCCATCACTTTGCAACCGGATTTACGTCCTAGAATCTTTCTATAACAGAAAAATTCCTCGTGGAATATTGCTAATCTACGGGAATATTCTTTAGAAACGAAGAAAAATCGAACTGATGAAATTCATTAGAAAAACGATCCTTTTAAAACGTTTAAAGTTCTATTTGATCCATTTGAAAGTATTACTTGGCGTTAAATTTAAAAGTTCCTCAATTTGGAAGTATCAAAAAGTGAAGGAAATGAATTTCAATCAATCTTTAATAATCTTCAATACAAGGATAATATACGAAGACAACCAATATCCCGAACGCCAAAATCTCGAAAGGGCCAAAATCCCAAATGTTCAAAATCCTGAAAGGGATGAAATTATATGGAGTATAATGTGTAGAATAATTTCCCAAGACACAGAAAATTTCCCCTTCAGCAAGCAAGAAATTTTACCTTAAGCAAGCGAAGTGCAATCGTGGGAGTAGCTATGACACTTTTAAGAATTTGGAATTTTGGTTTTCGCGATTTTAGCTTTCGGTATTTAGGCTTTTCGGGATTTAAGCTTTTCGGTATTTTGACTTTCGGAATTTTGGCCAATTCGGGATTTTGGCTTTCGTGATTTTAACCGGGACCCATAATATGTGATCCTTCGAAAAGATTGCTGAAAATTCTCATTTATTTGCACTACCATGCAGAGTTATCCTAGACAAACTCCTTCATAAAGTCTTATTCATAGGAGATAGAGAAAAAAAATATTAGAATATAGATCACACACGCTTTAATGGAAAAGAATCACAATAATAGGCCGAAATTCTGAAAACCCTTTCCTATTATGTTACGACTGCTGGAAAATTTTCTCTATAAGCTCCACTGCATCTATTAATAAATTGAGCAAACAATAAGTATTGGTCAGTAAATTAATAGTTTTTAAATAAAACAAAAACAGTATTCAGAGTAATACTACGGAGAGGACTCGCTAGAAAACTAGTTTTTGGAAACTTTGTCTTTGGAAATCTTGTCTTTCATATATTTTACACAAGTAGGTATATTTTATTAAATAAAATAATGAAATTACAACGGTTTTTTTTTTGAAGTTTTTAGTTTCGTCTTTTGGGGCAAAGAGAAACTTTTGGGAAGTTATAAAAAATACTTGTACAAAATGTATGAAGGACAAGATTTCCAAAGACAAAGTTTTCCAAAAATCAAAAATTACCGAAGACAAAGATTCCAAAGACAAACTGGGAAAACAAAATGAAAAAAAAACAAAGATTCCCGATCCCCTTGCATATTGCGCCACCGAGATCCCCACTGACGCTTTAATAAAAATACAATCTTTTTGATATTACGTACCAAGTCCAAACACTCACATTATTTGATTTTTTAAAAATCAATTTTAAAGAGAAATAACTGAACTCTAAATTTTAGGCACTCAATGGGTCAAGTGGTAGAGCATTCGCTCTATGATGCAAGTGTCCCGGGTTCGAATCCCCTTTAGATCACCAGGAATTTTTCTGGCGTTAAAGGTGTTCGAATTGCATCCAGTGAGCTTCACTCCACTTGATTCCACGGGCATGGGACTGACAACCTCATCCCGTACAAGAAAAAAATAATACAGTAGAGTCTCGCTATAGTCCATATTTGGTTCCAGATTTGACACTTGAAAAGTTCAAAAGTGATTCTGTAATCGTGACATTGTCATGCGGCAATGTGAGAAGTCAGAAATTTGAGATATCTGGGAATTCAATGAATGTTTCACTTAGAAAAATTAAAAAAAAAAAACAAACATCGAAGAATGGAGTTAGGGCAGAATCACATTGACAGTAAAATGCTCACTGTTTTTCATTTTTTACGCATTTTCATTGCAATTCTTACGCAAATTCTCAATTACTGTATCTCATACTCGGTGGCACTAGGTGAAAAAGAAAATTGAAGAAATAAAACGAAAATGCAATAAACGGTGAGCAAAAAAAACTGTACGATTAATTTCTCGTACAGTTTTTTCATTTTGCTTACCGTTTATCGAATTTTTGTTTTATTTCATCAATTTTCTTATATTATTTTCACCTAGTGCCACCGAGTATGAGATAAGGTAATATGGCAATGGAAAATTTACGTAAGAATTGCAATGAAAGTGCGTAAATTAACGAAATACGGTGAGGCTATGGCGAACATTTTATTGTCAATGTGATTCTGCCCTTAAACCATGTAGTTTGTAATAGTTTATAATCTTTTAGATAGTTTAAACCCGCCTTTTTATACGTCCCATTTTTTATGTGTATGCGATTGATTTAGTAGGAAGGGTGGTACCTCTGAAATAGGATTTTATTTCCTATATTCAGATGAACCTAGACCTTATCATGATATAATTTAGTTTCACAAACCTATTGTGAAGCTGATCTACACTACAGTATGGTAAGGCTTAATTCCATGTAAAAATTGTACAAAATGCTCAATTTTAAAGGTGCTGCAATTCAAAGGTTCCCCACTTCCCCCTATGCATTTTATAGTAAAATGAGATTCTACATTGAAGTATAAATTTAAATTATATTTGCTAAATTTTGTACTATTCCACTAGAATTATTTTGAATTTTGTCATTGAAAAGTTTGTTCAATTTTGCAATTTTGTAACAAATCATTCATATTCTAATAACATTGAAACAAGACAATGTTACCTCTTCCAGCGACATTTTAAGTAGATACAATAGTTTGATTTCGCATGATTTTCTTCTTGCAGAAATTCCATTAAACCACCAATCTGCATTATTACATTAGAGATTATTAATATTAAAAAAAATAGATAGTTTATGTAGAGTAAAAATGCAATAATTTAGAAGCTTGATAGAGGAAGGGACAATATGGTGATAGTTTCTGAAAATTTATTTAGAATTGATAGAAAATTTGTGGGAGAAAGTTTATATAGATTTTCTCTAAATTTTCCTTTCTTTTTCTTTTCTTTCTCTCTGTCTACCTTTTTGATCAAAACCAAAAAAAAAATCCAAAACAAAAATTCTTCTGGGCTCTTCAAAATCTTTAACCTCATTGTCCTATGGAATTTTTTTTTCGATAAAAAAATATTGCAAATCACGCCCTCAAAAAGGACGAATGGACAACTTCGATCGCATGTTCGATGATTCTTCAGCAAGTGAGGATGGTGATATAAATCCTCCTGTCAATCCGGTTAAATTTACTGTCGGTTCAGGATCGCCAACACCACAGTCATCTGGCTACAACTCCCTCCACAATATCATTAAAAATGCAGATAGGTATTATTTCTTTTTTTTTCTCTGTGCATTATCTTGTTGGTTTTTTTTCTGGGCTGGGAATATTAAAGGGGATAAGAAGAGCTTTTGGCCTCAAAAAAGACAGAGGGATCAGACAGCTTTTTTATTTATGTAAATGTTGTTTTATGTTGGATTAAAAACTTGGTTCGAGGAATGTGCGCTTCATAAAAAAAAAGATATAAAGAAAATGTAAACGCTTTCAACAAAAAAAAAACAACCAAACAAAAATGTGCTTTTCTAGCTTGGCATCGCTAGCATCATTTGAAGAGGCAACAAATCGACATTCTTGCGAAAGAATTCTACCACGTGACTTACCGCGTGTGGGCAAAAAGTTGACTGCCGGACAGATTCCTCCACCACCACCACCGCCAACTTTTATCACCGGAAAGGCCCCAATGCCGCCGCCGAGGAGAAGGTTTGTATACAAAAGCATGGCACTTTTTTTATTTTATCAATGTGCATTTTTCTTCAGCTCCCTCTGAATTTAATTTGCTTTTTGCCTCTTTGTCGTTTGACCTAATAAATTTTATTTATTTTAGTTAAATTTTTTTTGTGCTTGATAAAGGGTGTTAGGGTGTGTCCAAACAGAAATTCCCAGTAGATTTTATTTTTTAGAGAAAAAAACATTAGCAATAAATGCAGAAAATGTAGAAGTTTAGTGATTATGTTGAATAAATTCACCCTACAAAGTTCTTTTCAGCAGTGAGTCGGATATATTACCAAAGAAACACTGAAATATTGTGTTTTGAGTAACTTCCTCAAAACTTTTTTCCTCATATGTAATCACAATTTATCGTGAAAATGTGACAGTGTTTGTTTAATTGTCATGGTGCTTTCTCTAAAGCCAAACACTCTTAAATCTGAAACGATTAAAAAATATAAAACTTACTGTTTGTGGCAATTTTTTCTGATGACTTGCTATTTATAGCTCAAATGCAACAGTCACATATTGCTCAATCATGATTTTGTTGTTTTCACAGAAATACAATTATCAATAAATGAATGTTTTTTTTTATAAATGCTACCATAGAAACTTGATTAATTAATGGTTTGAATAGAGCTGCCATAATGGTTTATTTAAAAGCTTTATTCAATTATAATTAAATTTTTGATCCTACAAAATATTTTATTTACATCAAGTTCTCTGATTGGCTAGAGCTTAGAAGCATTTGAAGCTTAAATACCAATAAGAGAAAGCCACGGTAATAAAATATTTTAAAGGATTAAACATTTTAGCAAAAGCTTTTTAAGCAGAAGCTTTTTAAACACTGACTGACCAATCAGAAAGCGCAATGGTACTAAAATATTTTTATGGGATAAAATATTTTAGTAAAATTGCATTCTTTTATTGGCAAGAACTATAAAGCATTTAAAGCTTTTTAAGCTCTAGCGAATCAGAGAACAGACGATAGGGGAGACTGGGGCAAAAAGTCACAAAACGGGTATTTTATTTTCTTACAAGCTACTCGAGCGCTTCAAATAATTTCTAATTAGCGCAGTTTTACAGGAAATTTACCGCTCTACAACTTTGTGAAAGTAATTTCCTCTATTTTGTAAGGAAATACGTTTATCGAGCCGTTTTCTAAAGGGTAATTTTGTGACTATTCTCAAAAATGCTGGGGCAAATAGTACCAGACATTGGGTATTATCATATTTTGATTCGCTTCATTACGGGCTTCCGTAAATTTGAAAAAATACATAGAGGACATATTTTCATAGAAAATTTATTCATCTACACCTTTGTAAAACACTGTTTTCTCTGCGAGAAAACGAGAAAAGCGCTTTTCAAGCTATTTTAGAAAAAAAAAAACACACACAAAAGACTGCAAATCGTTTGACCAATGCAAACAACAAGCAGCGAGACATGATAATGACGTTTCTTTTCGCCGTGAGATATCAAAAATTGCTTCGCTTTTTGTTACTTTTTGCTCTATACCTTTTGTTACTTTTTACCCCAAGTGGCCATTTTTAATAAAAGGATTTCTGGAGAAAAGAACTTTTGTGAAATTCTAAAATAGAAATAGCGGATTCGTTTTCAAAAAATCCAAATTATTTAGAAAATATTCACCAGTGCATCAATTTTGGAAAATAAGTAGGTAATAATTGTTATCTTCTGCAAGGAAAATATTTCAAAAATAGGGCTAAAAATTTCGATATTTTTTATTTTTTAAATTCCTTGTTCGAATTCTTAAGAAACTTAAGACATTAAAGAAGGTTTATGGCGGCTATCTATAGAAAAAAATTTGAGCCGCTATCTTTTTTTACTTTGGAAGATATTGAATTTTGAATTTTTCGATTTGTGACTTTTTGCCCCAGTCTCCCCTACTGAAATATATTATGGGAGGGATTAATTTTCTTTTTTACTAAAATTGCATTCTCCAGTTGGCTAAAACTTAAAAGCATTTAAAGCTTTCTAAGCTCTGGCCAATCATAAAACCATAGTTCTTAAATATTTTATGTTATTAAACATTTTAGTAGAATTCGGTTCACTGATTGGCTAGAGCTTAAAAAAATTAAAATTTTTAAAATCTACTACCAATGTAGTCAAAACATTTAACATTTACCAATGTCATAACGTTTATACTACGTATCAACGACTACTGTATATGTACCTGTATATGTGATAATATGAAGGAGCCGTTGTACGTATAAATGTTATGACATGAGAAAAAAACAAAATTGAGAACAAATAGAATTAAGCTTAAAGGTGTCTGCACATTATGAAAATTTTTGACAAAAATATGGGTTTTTAAAGAAAATTTGTCTAATGTGTAGGTAATTTCTTTAAAAAATCATATCCAATTCAAGGTAATTTCCATCAAAAATTTTTGAAAGAAATTACCCGCTACACATTGGAACAAAATTCATCAAAGTCATTTTGGACAGAATTAAACTACTACTACTAGTTAATAAAGTTAACTTCACTTTTTCCTAAAATTGGCGATAAGCGATTACTCCACTCTAGTGTGTAAACCAATACACAAATTTTTTAACGATTTGATCTTAAAAATTTAAGGGCCTTGACAGACATGAGAATTAGCCGAGAGACGGCTTAGCGTAATTATATTAGAAAAAATGGTTAAACTACATTTCCATCATTTTCCACTAAGTCTTTTCTCGGCTTAAGTCGTAAGTGTGTCTAGGGCATAAGCACGGTCTAGGGCATGGTAGAATCTATCAATGCCGATCAGTGATCTGGCATGCAAGGGAAGCGAGTTGAACAAGACAACCCTGTCGACAAAGATAATCCGCGATAGCTAGTGTGAGCTCTCGACACCAGGACTTCCCGCACCCTGGTCGAGGCCACAGGAATCAGAAGTACGGTTAAGTAAAGGTGTCTACACATTGGAGCTGATTCCATTAACTCTTTCGCGTCATTAGGGTCATATATGACCCGGGGAAAAAACAATTTCTTTTGACTATTTACATTAATTGAAATCTATCGGTTTGTGCACGACATCATAATAGAAGGATGTAAGATTCTTGGCTAATTTTCTCAAGACTCCAGATATTCAGGAAAAGAAAATATTTGAGATCAAAAATCACGAATTTCGAACTTTGTGAAATGACTTTTCTTTTTCAAAATTTTTTATATTCATTTATTTTTTTCAGCAAAAAGTTCTTTAGAAATACAAAATAGAATATCCAAAGATTGTATATTGCATATTTTGATATAATAAATTACTCTCAATTTTCCAGAAAAGCGTGTAGAATTTTCCGGGTCATATATGACCCTATAGTCCCCAAGGGTAACAGTGTTTTCGTCCCAAACCTGCAGCGAAATGTAGTTGGGACATTGTTTTTCTTTGTGAAATGCAGGTGGGACATCTTGCTCCTGGACATTTCATCTTATATCTGATGAATGCTAACATATTTTGCAATATTTTAGAGTATTCTGCAAGCGTCTCATATTGTGCAATTGTATTGTGTGTGAATAAATATGTGGATAAGTTTATTTTTGCCAAATACCACTCAAAATATTGTGACAGTGACTGTTCAAGGGATTACCAGGAAGATTCCTTGAACACCAGGAGTACAGTGTTCATCAAGACAATCCAGTTTGCCATGGTTTTGGCCAAATTAGTAACTTCAAGCAAAAAAAACTCTTAAGAAGCCCGTGATATAGATTTTGAAAATGGTAAATACACTTCCCTTGAGGACAACAGGGTCATATATGACCCGGGGTTTTTCCGAGTTTTCACGCAATGGAAAATTTTTTCCTCTCTGAACTATTATATTTGATCATAAAGCATTAGGAAAAACTCAATTTTGCATGAATTCATCTGCTGAATAAAAGTGGGACGCGAAAGAGTTAAGGATTACAGTAGACTCTCTCAAATTCGGGCATATGAGACCGAAATGTCAGCCGAATTAGACAGAAATTCGGGCGACAAACTTTTTGAAATGCAACGATTTTTTATTCATATGCATATAGATATTGAGTTTACACACTCATATATGACGTAAATTGCATGAAAATCCCTCAATAATGCAAAATAACATCAAAACTAGGACAAACCATGCCAAATTTGAGCATATTTGATTAATTTGATAATCATAATCACACTTGAAAAATGACAACAAACTTTTTTCAAATGTAACCGCTGCCCGAATTAAAAAGTAGCCCGATCTTAAAAGAGCCGAATTAGCGAGAGTCTACTGTAATGGGAAAATTGCGATTTCTGTATAAGTGGCAAAAAGTGGGGCACTGGCGAGAAGTGGTGATTCCACCCTAGAGAAATTTATATATTGAAGGAAATTCCTTACACTTGTTTAGGAAAAACTCTTCAATATGGACATACATTTCTCTAGTGTGTAGATGCCATTAGGGATCGTTTCCTCATATTAATTTTATGAAACAGTTTAAATCGATCTGTGCGAAACATGCAATGTCTGTGCGCAACATAATTCACTGAGAGCTGTATCTCGTGAGTGAGTTTCATCATTCTGTAAAGCGCTTTTTAAATTAAAAATCGGACATTGTGATGTAATTAAAGGACTTCAAATATTCTTAGATATTTAATCTTTGAGTTACGAATAAAATATTATAAAATAACTAAAGATTCGGTTCTCTGATTCAGCTTGAAGTATTATTAATTTCAGCTTGAAAACACTTACCAAAGGTCTAGTAAGTATTTATTATTTATTTTTTATGAGACTTTTAAGAGAAAATATCTGTCATTATTCAAAAGATAATTTTATGGAAAATAAATTTCTTGATGAAAAATTATCCGATTGACTGCTAAAGAAAGTGCACAAAAGACTGAAAAGTACTATAAATTGTGATAAAAGGGAAATAGATCTCACCTAAGATAATTTCTTGCAGCCTTAGCAGCTCCTTTATTAAGAGGTCTCAGAGCACAGACATGGTCCCCGTGGAGTCCCCAACATCGACCACCTCTCTTATATCGTCAAGTAGCACCATTACGTCCACCGTCAGTGAGCTCTCCTCCACTTCCCATGGTCAACACGAGACCGAGGATGTCACGCCACCGTCAACGGACTCGTCAACTGTTGATGATGAGTTCAAGAAGCGTCGACGAAAATTACATTTCCCATCATTCGGACGAAAGTCCTCCAAGAATAAATCCGCCTCTTTCACACACTAATAATCACACTGCAAGTAACTTGAGTTTGTGTTTTTCCGTACGGAGCAATCCCTTCTGAACTCTTCTTCCAAGCGCCACTCTTGTGATTCCTGAAAAATAATGAAAAGAAATAACGTTTAAAAAAAAGAAACAAAAAAAAATAAAGTGAGAAAGAGTGTTTAGAGTAGAAAAAAAAGAAACAGTGGAAATAAAATGCAATAAAGTAAACCTCTCGTATGGGAGGTTGCAGAACCAATGTCAATTACAAAATAAATTGATGATAGAAAGAAGAAAAGAAAGAAAAAATCACAGGAAAAAGCAAATCAATGCGAATTATTGAATGGTCACGCGCAAAAAGTGATTTTATAAAGCGATGTTGGAGGCAATAAGGAAAGAAAAATGCATGTGGTAATATTGCAAAAACGACAAAAAAAATCATAATTTAAAGAAGAAAAATTGTAAAACAACGATTACTAAAAAAAAATGCCTCAAAGGAGAGTATTTTTACCTTTTTAATACTTATATATTTATTTTGCCGATGAAAAATAGTTTATAATTTACAGAAAGAAAAATGACACATGGATAGTAAAAAGATTTATTTAAAATTGTAATTTAAAAAAAAATGGGTAAACAGTGAATTTTTTTAAGCTTTAAGGGGTAATCAATATCACTTAATCTTAGATACTTAATTTTATTCTCCCCCCCCTCCTCCCAGTTAATCTTAGCACATGGTCTCTATATAGTTTTCGACAATTTGCACAGTAAATTTTATTAATATTTTTATTTGTGATAATTTGTAGTTGCAAACTCCCTCAAAAGAGAAAATCAAATTATCCATTCCCTGTCTTTGCAACACTTTAATAAAATTTATTCAACGTAACATTTTTTTTTAGAGAAAATTTATATAATTGAATTTTAGAGTGAAAAAGGAGGAATGAGAGATTTTTTTTGTACGAGAAGTTAGTAAACTTTTGAAGACATTGGCGACTATTCTATTGGTTTATATATGACCTCTAACTTAATCTTGCTTATTTTTATTACTATATTATCTTGTTAACAAGACAGAAAAAAATACAAATGAAGAAAAAAAATCTCCCAAATTTTTGTATAGACTTGCCAAAATTTATACGATGAAAAGGAATCTGTAGACTTCCTCTTTGTAGATAGAATAAATTTTTTTTGCACATAAGGAGAAAGAATGTTATTATAAATAAAATATGGTGCTGCAAATTTTATGAAAAACAGTAAATAAATATTTGAGAATTTCCTTAAAAAAAAAAAAAACAGACAAAATCTTTCACTGAACCATTTCGCAAGACATATACCCTTTCCCCATTGCAACTGTGAAATTGATGAAAATAAAGTCATAGCCGAAAAGTCAGGTAAAATGTATATTACGTCATTTGCGCATTTCAGTGATCACAGAAAAATTTACGCTCAGTACAGTAGCGAGGAGAATTACACAGACACTTGGGGACTTTAACGTGTTCTTAAACATGCATGAATCGCATGAATTATACCTTAATTTTCGGTATTATTCGTCCAAAAGGAGTAATTTTTGACTCTTAAAGTTAATTTGTTAAATTTGAAGTAGGGTAAGTGTACCAAATTCCGGCCAGTTTGAAATTCCGGCCACTTTTTTTGTTCCTCAAATTCCCATGAATTTTTAGTTTTTGCATATTCTAGAGATTATACAATGCAAAAAATAACAAAAAATGTCGGTTCGATGAATGAGATGATGTAAAAAAGACTCCATGAATTCCGGAAGGGCAAAGGAACAATGAGAATGTTGACAAAGGTGGCCGAAATAGGCCACCAAAGCTATATCAGTATTTTAATTAATTTTAAAATGTATACATTTAAAACTTAAGATTTTGGCGCTTACATGCAAATATACCGAAATTTGGCACACTTACCCTAAATAAGTAATAAAAAGCTCGACTTGTCCTACAAAAATTGGGAAAGCCCTGAGAAAAAGCATTAACACCGTTTGGTTCTGGAGGTTTTGTCACCGACGCTAAGACGGCGGTGGACGCAAACTTTGCTTTCTGACAAATCTCTATAAATGCTCAAAAGCATTGTATTTTAATAAAATAAATAATAAAAATTGGTTGAAATAAAATTTTAAAACGATATACCTGAGGCTAGTATTCATTTTAAAGTGTATTTTTTTAATTTTAAATAACTGAAATTATATCATTTTGAATTATTCAGAGATAAAAGGCCGGGCACAAAATTGGTTTAAATAAACTTAAATAGCACAAATATGCTATTTAAGTCTTTAAACCCATATTTAAGGGCGAAGTCAGGTTTTTTTCACTAAATAAATCAGTATCTTTTATATAGAATTTGCAGTCAAAGAAAGCCAAAGAGCCTCTATGGTTTAGTTTCTCTCAATCTGTCTGCCCATTCTCTCTGTAAGTAAACATACCTTCCTTTTCATTTAGTGATTTACGTGCATCACAGAGGGTCACGGGATTATGTACATTTTCGGCAGGGGCCTCTCGCCATTTCATTTTTCCATACGTTTTTGCATAGAGGCACTGAAGACTAATGGCAAGATTTTCCTAAAGAGAATTGACTTATTAGTCTGATATAGTTCGAAATCGTGCATTAAAAGCTATCTACGTGTTTCAGAATACGTTCAGAAATACGTGTCGGAGAAATAATACAAGAACTACGAGCAAATTTGTTTAAGTCTCGGTGCAATATCTGCAAAATTTTTACAAGAAAAGTGAAAAATACCTTCACTTTTTATTGAGGCTTGATAGGACCCTGATTTTCAGAATCGAAAAAAGCCGCACGAAAAGGTTTTATGCACCCAGAAAATTTGCATACACTCAGGAGATTTCTCGTGAATAAGCTACAGGAACGCCCTAACATGCATGATTTTCAGAGGACAATGAGCAAAAATGTATGGGACTTGGCGCATTTTATAGGTAATGATAAAGGATGGAAAACTGCAGAGACTCTGGACGGTATTCGCTGGGAGTCCTTGTAAAAACGCCTTTATCCTTTCGAAAAAAAAAAACTATTTTCTGATCGAATTACTCAAGATCGGCTGAACCGATTGTGATGAAATTCGGAATGGGGTAAGTGTATGACTTAAATTATTTATCCTTGGATACTACCCTTTTCTCCCACCCCTTCTTCCAGGAGCCCCCATACAAAATGTGGACATTTTTCATTATAACCCTTCTCTGAGAAAAAATAGAAAGCTGAAACTCGGCATGGGATCAAGGTTTATGAAAGGCTCTTTAGCCATGTTTATAAACTTCTCTCCCCTTCACTCCTTCTTGTAGCCCCCATACAAAATAATGACTTTTTCACTATAACTCCTCTGTGAAAAGAAGTAGAAAAAAGAAACTTCGCATAGGATCAAAGGTAATGGAAGGCTCTTCAACCGTGTATATATACGTTTCCCTTCACCACTCGTTCCAGCAGTCCCCATACAAAATGAGAACTTTTTCCACTATAACTCCTCTCTGAGAAAAAGTAGAAAAATGAAACTCGGCATGGGAACAAAGTTTATGGAGAGCCATTTAACCATATAAAACCTGTTTACGATTCCAAAAGAAAGTAAATAAATGAATAAATCACAGTTACAAAAATAAGTCAAGATGTGTAATGATTCTATTGAAATTGATGAATATATTTCTATAACTATTCTATAGAGAGAATTCTATAATATATGAAATCTCTCTATAACACATTAAAAATATCCAGAAAATGTAAAGGGATCGCTCGAAAACGCTTCCTGCGATTTTTATTTCTTCATTTTTGGATATATTTTAGTTTAGAGACTACCCACGTGGTCATTCGTCCTTATGCGAAAATACTGTTGAATCATTCCTAATAAAGATTTTTCTGGGTCAGAGATTAAAAAGGCTCTGGAGCCCATATTTCTCAATCGAATGGGTTCATGTTTGGGCTCGTTGGAAAGGTTTTTGGAATATTACTCCTGAGAAGTGTTTTGGGTGATTTAAAACTCGGTTGTGAACCAGTAATGAACAGATAAGTAATTTTTGTTTGAAAATCAATTCCCTTAATCTTAAAAATGTGGGGGATCTTTTAAGTGATTTATGAATCGGTTCAAATCAATGCGAAAGTACTTTTGTGATATAGCACCTAAGTCACGAGTACGAGCACTTCGCAAAGCAGCCTGGGATGCTTTGCCACCCTTTTTTTGAATAGGGAGAAGACTTTAAAATGTATATTAGCGATGTTGACATGTGAATCGTCTAAATACTTTAATAACTAGTGTGATACCAGGATTAAATTGGCGACAATTTATAAAAAAAAAAACAAAACAAAATATTATTATACAAAGAAAAACAAATAAGCAGTGAAAATTAAATTTGGTGACTGGAAAATTAAATTCAGTCAGTAAAAAAATAAATCTGTTCAGTGAAATACTAAATAATAAATACTTTCTTTTGTTAAACGTTTTGCATATGTCTACCCCTCTCTCTTGCATTCTTCCTCTCCGTCGAACATCACGACAATTCAATTTAGTTCAATCCAATTTGAGTGTGGAAAAATGGAATAGACATATGCAAAATCTTTGAGAGAAAAAGATGTAAATTATCATTTCATGAAACTTTCTTAATCTAGGAAGGTGTGTTTAAGCCATTACTGTCTAAATTCAATTTTCTTTTTAATGGCTCCGGCATACCTTTTCGATCAGGAAAAATTCATGAAGTCTAAATTCGAATCTCTTTCTTTCTCACATGTTTTGCAAATGACTGTCTCATTCTTTCGCATACCAAATTCGATTGAGCTAAATTGAATTTGGAGTGATGTATAAAAGAAGAAGAGTGCAAGAAAATGATATAGGCATATGCAAAGCATGTGAGAATGAAAGAGATTTGAATTTCTACTTCATGAAATTTTCCCAATCAAAAAGGTGGGTCAGAGCCACAATGGCTTGACACCTTTTAGATCAGGCAACTTTCATGAAATCGAAATTCAAATCCCTTTCTTTCTGAATACTTTTGCATAAGTCTGTTCCACTCTTTCGTACTCTTCTTCTTCTTTTAAACATCACTACAAATTCAATTTAGTTCAATCTAATTTGTTGTCTGAAAGATTGGGATAGACATATTCAATATGTTTGAAAACGAAAGGGATGTGAATTTTGATTTCATGAAATTTTTCTGATCTAAAAGGTGAGCCGGAAGCTTAAATAATTCAATATTCTACTAATCAAATTTAATCTTTTACTGCCCATTCTTTTTTTGTTTGTCAAAATCAACGCCAAAAAGAGATCGAAAAATGGGAAAAAATGTATATTATATCTACTTATACAATTTATCCTCTTTCGATGTAGAGGGAAGTGGGGCACCTTTGAAATTGGAATTTTTCACCTATTTTTAATTAAAATTGAGCCTTATCGTGATATAATTTGACTGCACAAACAGATTGAGAAGCTAAATTACATTATGATATAGTTTAGTTCCACTTAAACATACATAGGAGAAAAGTCTCAATTTCAAAGGTGCCCCACTTCCCCTTATAGCTTCACAACTCATCTATACTGACATTCTCCTGCAGTGAATCCTTCCGCCTTGAAAGAAACTTTTGGGAATTTCATTCAAAAACCATTTTTGGCATGAATTTGAAAAAGATATATTATTCTTCTAGTAAATTATCTTGCCAAAAATCATTTTTTTTTTTTTGCAAAAGAGGACTTTTTGTTTTCCTTCCGGGAACTTTTGGACTTTTATGAAAGCTCTTTAGGTGGTATTAAAAGAATTTTCATGACTGTAGTAAATATTCCAGAAGAGATGGAGAGTTTGTGAGGAGAGTGAGAGAGAAGAATAAAAAAGATTGTGCCCAACAGACCGCAATTCCCCACCTTGTGTTGTATCTCTGACTGTACAGAGGAGTACATTGTATGACTGTTTGTGTTTAATTCATTTTAGTGTAAATTTTCTGTCCATTGTGCTCGGGAAAATGTGTGTAAAAAGGTGTCTCAAAGTGGGAGACGCAATTAGAGACTCTAGTGTTATTCTGGATTTTGACAAAGTTAAACATCTATACCTTTTCCCTCAACAAGTTACCAATTCCTCTAGGTAGAATTCTAGTGCGGAAGTGTGAGAAATAATCTAAATTTTAGATGATAAGAGTGGTGATAAGATGTGCAATAATGGATAAAAGTGATAAGAGTAGTAAAATCTTGAAGATTGTGGTGATTTTTTGGCGGGAAAACCTTTTTCAATGAATGAGGAAGGATTTTTGAGAGGAAAAATTGGGTTTGAAAAGAGATTTTCTGTTGCAATATATTACCTAGTTTCTTGTTTTTTTGGGTGAAATAAATATTTTGCAAGATAGAGAGTGAAAGTTACCCAAAAAAAAGATGCATAAATTCATGGTGGTGAAGAAGTCATCGCGTGAATTGGAGCAGGACGCTTCGTCATCCCAAAAAAGTTCATCTGAAGAAATGCCTGTGATTAAAATGTGTGGATACCTGAAGAAGAAGAGAAATGTTAGTATTTTTCAAGGTTCACATTGCAAAAGAATCCCACAGAAATCCTCCTACATCCCAGAGTTCTTTTATTAAAAGCAAAAAAAAAAAACCTTTAACTCTTTATATTTTTTCTATCTTAGCGCGTTGGTGGTTGGCAAAAATTGTGGTTTATTCTACAAAATCAACTTCTACTCTCCTACAAATCCCGAGAAGACTATGAGAAGAAATTGGCTCCATTTAGAGATGTTCTGAATCTCGTTCCGGGCACTGTCATTCGTCCCTCTTCGAGGATTCGTTTCACAATTGAATCAACCTCAAACATCATCTACACATTTGTACGGAAAAAAGACACATTATTTAAATTTCTATGACTCTAGAAAGTAGATCAAATTGATTAATTAAATTCTTTCTGGACAATTTGGCAGCGCTGCAACGACACCAAAGAATGCTCTCAGTGGATCAGTTCAATTGTCGATAGTCTCAATCAGCAGCACAGCACAAATGCAAGAGGAAGCTTAGCACTATTTTCCACATCAATGGAAAAATGCTCAAGACTCCCAAAGTTGCCAATAATTAAAAATACAGCACGTATTCTCAAATATCGTGATTTCGACGATGAGACCTATTCTGACGATGAGGAAAATGAAGAAACTGAAATTACAGAATACGTGAATGCCGTTATTCAGTGAGTTTCTTAACCTTCTCCTTTTTAACTTAAAAAAAAACACCATTCTTGAAGCACATTAACTCATCTTGATAAATTCTTTTCCCCCGCTCAATTGCGACATTAAATGCTCTCACTCTCTGCCTCTTTTATTCCTCACGTAAAATGTGTTGTATATTTTTAAAAATAAAACTTCTTCTAAAATTAGACTAAGGAAAAGCGGATCGTTTCGTGTTCAAATGCTGGAAATGCCACAAAATCTGTGACTCTCTTTCCCAATAGGGGAAGGCTAGACCCCTAGACAAAAAAAATATTCCGTAGAATTGTTCGTAAAAGTTTGTGAATTCCCACAGGGGACTTAGGGAGAAGTAGGGCTACTTTCAGCTGTGGGGCTACATTGTTATCCGATTTTTTCGCATATTTCTAATGGAAACTGGGTTTAAACTTGATCTAATTTGTATAGACAAAACAATTGTAAATCTAAATAAAATATTTGAAAAGACCAGCTTCATTTAGAAATATGCGGAAAAGTCGTATAACAATCTAGCCCCACAGCTCAAAGTAACCCCACCTCCCCCTACAAAATTCTCGTAAATCGTATAACCCACAAAAAAGTTCGTAAAAGTTAAAACTTTTTCACAAAAAATGATCGTAACATTTTCAAAAAAGACAATAGAAAATGTTCGTAAAATTTTGTAATTGGTTCGTAAATGTTTTGCCAGATAAGAAGAAAAAATACTCGAAAAAAGTTGCGAACGTTTGTGAAAAAGTACAAACTTTTACGAACTTTTTAGGGTATATGCGATTTACGAGCATTTCGTAAGTCCCCAATAGAACTGTAAAACAAAAAGTTTTACAGAATATTTTTTCAGTAATTATTCCTTCTCTGAAAAAAATGTTTTGTCAAATTAACAAGACAAGTTTGTAAAAAGGATGTTCTTCCATACAGAATATGGAAAAGTTTTGTCAAATCGGCGGCCAACTGGATCTTGTTAAAAGTTTGTGAAAAGGGTGTTTTTCCATATAAAATACAAGAAAAAGTTTTGTCAAATTGGTAAATAACATCCTTTTGACAAAATTTCAACAAAATCCATTTGTTCGTTTAACAAAACATTTTTTTTTTCAGAGTTTAATAAATCTGATATAATGGCAGTAGGGGCTACCGGGGCAGAATTAGAAAACAAATGAAATTTTTCTTTGCTTATAACTTATGGAAAACATATTTGAAGTCGACTAATAAAATATCTCAATGAATAGGAAGGTAGTTAATTATTCTGAATATAGTAAGGTGGTGTAACTGGATCGTTTTCCGAAGAGTGCTACTTAAACGCTTGTTTTTGGACTGATGAAATTCTTTTTTACTTCTTCTAAATCCATAGAATTATTCACTCTTTCATTCAGAACATAATATAAAAAAAAATTATCAAACATATTAAAGAACATTTATAAAATAATGATATTACTGAAATAAGTCAGCATGCACTAACTGGGTCGCTTTTTCGCTAATTCACTTTTAATTAAATCTTTGGATTTAAAATACTTTTTTCACAAGGAAAAATACAAAAGCGGCTGTCATTAGCGAAAATATCACAGCTAGAAAATTTTTAGTGATGAACCCAGCTGGCACAAGATTGAAATGAGTCGATTACACTCATTTATTTAGTGGAAAAAATATTATTTTTGCTTATTCTCAAACTTGAATAGTTATATTATGTTACTGTAGTGACTATATTACGGAAATAAAAATAAAAATATTATTTTAAGTGGATTAGTCATAAACGATCCAGATAGCGAAGCGCCCAGATTAGCACACTTGCGTGTAATTGGTAATTAGCTCAATATTCTTTCTAAAGAAAACCACAATACCTAACTGTCTAATACTATCAGTGGATAATTCTGTCCCAGTGTCCTCTATATTTCAATAGCGAGTCAGATTAAGTAAGATTCATTAAAGGAATATGGGAAAAATATCAAATGTTCGAAGCGAGAGTATTGCGAAGGCTGAAGATCTTCTCCTATCCAAGATAACCGAAAAATCTATTGATTTACTCAAAAAAAAACCCCAATAGTCATTCAAAAACCCACAATAATTACCCAAAAAACAACTTTTTCCATCATTAATAAACAACAAGGGGTAAAAAACAATAAACTTTTGAAGAATAAATAAATATTTTGATGAATGTATATGTTATAGTTTTATGTGATTATTCTACTCAAACTCTATTTCCAAAAGACCGTGAAATATCGGCTGGTTGATTTTTACAAAAAAAAAATAATAATAATAATCTTCTGGAGATCATGCAAGATTTTTTATTAGTTTTTCAATTTCTTGCGGTGCAAACACCCACGATTTATGTTAATAAGGAAGCCTAATTGCAGAAGTAAAACTTATCACGAATTTTATTATCTTTTTTCTTGTTCAAATTATCCATCCAGATCACTTTAAACTCATCAAAAGAAACTGTTCTCTTAATATTATGCACGATAATTAAAAAAAAATGTTCTAGAACTATTAGAAGTGTAATGAGAACATTAATGTTTTGATAATCACATTGAAATGCAATCCCCATAGCCTTTACCAATTAGGAAACTTATTGTGGACTCTGAATTTTCGTCAAAGCGAATGTTTTCGTAATTTAAAATTGTGTTCGCTCTATATAACAAACTTTAAACCACTATTATTCATTGTTTTTGATTAATTATTATTATGTTGGAATTTTAGCTAATATATCTCCTTTAATTTTGTGTCCTTCCATTCGGCACATTATGTTTTTTTTGTAATCAGAACAAAAATCTCAAATTTAAATTAAGTTTAGTAAACAAAAAAGGAAGAATAAAGATTTTTTAGAACCTACCAACTTGTTGGCCAAGTAAAAATAGGAGTACTAAATAATGTTCAGTGAATTAATTGTGGAATCGATTTAACTACTGACCAATTTTGGCTTATTCGCTGGACAAAAGGCTATTTTGCTAAGTGAATTGGCCGTAATAAAAAAAAAACAAAAACAAATAAAAGAGAACAATTTGAAATTCAACATTTTATTATTTGTTAAATTGCAAAATGTGTGAAATTTGACATTAATATAAATATTTGCAATAAAGTAATTTAAAGTCGTTGAAAATACATTTAATGGTATTTTTTGCCGCTTGGCCTGAATTATCACTATTACAATTTGATTATAAATTATAATTTTAACACCCTACTATGTATAAAGTGAAACTTTGTGTACTTCAACCAAAGTTGTTGAATTTTTAAATGAAATTTAGTGAATATTTAGCAAAAGTTGTGTGAAATGTGAAATTTCCATTTGATACGTAAACTTCAGTCGAGATGCTTTTTATTTGACAAAAATTCAAATGAGTTTTTTTGGGAAGGCGCAAACAGCACATGAGAGGATCTTACATCAGGGGAGTTTCCAAGTTTCAGGAAAATAATCTTTAAAAAAAAAAGATGGCAAAGTATTTCAGCATTGCGGAGTGATCGAACTCACGCTTTCCGCGCTTATGGTGTTTGTGGTTATGAGAAGTTATGGAAGTAGGTTTAAATAAAATAGCCATACAGCTAATTAGATTAACTTGACAATCTTGCTCTCTCGTTTTGACTGGCCTAGCCCCAATGAAATATAAAACACACTGTAAAACCGAGATATAAAACCAAAGAAAGTATATTTCCAAAGACCATTTGGTCCTGAAAGTCAGAATCAACGCTGAGACGGTGGTGGACACATGGGACAGGTGTTAAAGATCAATAATGATATGAAATAAATTCAATTCAATTCATCTTAAGTCCGCAATATAGGTAAAAAATTTACTCTGGATTTGAAACGCTTCATAAATGATCAGAAGACAATCCCAGAATTTGCAATTAGTGGAAATTCGATTTTTTGAATGATTTGACTTTCATGATTGTAGTCACCTCAATCCATTGAAATGAGGTCAAACATTCAAAGTGGAGAATTTTCCGTTGATAAGTCACCTGGGGGAAAATTCTCTAACTTTGTGAAAACGTGAAAAGTGCTAAAAATGAGAAAATACCGAAACTTGTCACTAAGTGCACTGAGAAAAAAGAGGCGACGATTAACTTTTTTTCGTCATAACTTTAACACTTTTCCGGTGTAAAAATATATCAACATTTTTTAATGTTAATTTTACACCTTTTGAGGGTAAAATCAACATGAAAGAGAGTAACTTTAGCAAATAATACACCTAAAAAGGGTAATATTTACACCGATTTCGGATCATTACTGCAGGGTAAAATTAACATTTCCGGAATGTTATTTTGACTTTTACGGATTTCTCTCAGTGTGTGATTCTTTATGCCCATTTTTTTTACATTTCTCACGATAATGGTCCATTGACTTAAAAATAATTTGATGAACAAAGTGGTCGATTTTTTTCGTGAGTAGTCATTGGTTGACAAACTCACGAAAATTAGAGAATTTACCCCTTGGGCTACCTTCAAAACATATCCAAAAATGAAATAAGTCATTGGAGATTCAAGTCGTTTTTGAGAAAATCTAATATCACTTGGTTTATAAGCATTGGAGGAGTGTGGGAGAAGGAGAACAAACTCTCATTGACAATCTAGACTAGACTTATAAGAGAAAGGGAACCGAAGTTTGTAAGTTGATATGTCTTACCGTTTCTGGATCGAAAAAATATAGGGCAAACTGGGGCACAACTAAACACGGGGTAGTACCAAACACTGCGATTTTTTAATCAGATATTCGACTTCAGAGGACAAGACTTATAGAAATTTATAGGCACTATAGGTATCTTCAGTGTCAATCCCTTCAGCGTTTTCCTTATGTCGATCGCTCAGAATAAGAAACGAATAACTCGCAGTTAGGCAAATTTTACAGGAGATGGATTTGAAACTGAGTTTTTACATGCAGTGCAGAGTATAGGATTTTTGAGATATAAAATATCTATAACTTCAAAAATAATTATCTTTCAAGTATAATATTCTCGGGGAACGTAGAGGGTATAACGGAGTACCCAAAAAGCTAATAAAACGATTTTTGTAAAAAATCGAGTTGTTCGACTTAAGATTCTGAGTCGTCGCTATGGGAAATCTTTAAATTAGGGGAACTGTGTAAAATTTCGGACAGCTTGCAATATCAAACACTTTATGTTTCTCAAAATGCAATTAATTTTTATTTCTTGTTTCATTTTTTAGAGGCTGAACAACGCCAAATAAACAAAAAAGCGTAAAGTCTTCACATAGAAAAATAGTTCGTAAAATGTTTAGTAAATGTTTGTGAATTCCTACTGGGGACTTACTAAATGCTCGTAAATCGTATAACCCACAAAAAAGTTTGTAAAAGTTTGTGCTTTATTCACAAACATTGTTCGTAACATGATCACATGACAAGCATTTTTTGTCTTTTTCAAACATTTGTTCATAAATGTTTGTAAACATGCAGAAAAAATGTTCGTAACATTTACGAACATGTACGAACAAATGTTTGTAAGAGAACAAGAAATGCTCGTTAAATGAACATATTTTGAACAATATTTGTAAAAAGTACAGATTTTTAGTGAACTTTTTGTGAGTTACAGTAGACTCTCACTCAATCGGATCTTTTTCAATCGGGCGACAAATTTTGTTGACAATTTTCACGTTTAATTATGAAGATAATTTGCTCAAATTCGCTGTAGTTCTTCAAATTTTATCGTGATTCTTTAGAATTGAGCGCTTTTTGTGGAATTTACAAAGGCTTTGACGCCCAAATCTATCGCTAAACCAGATGACATTTTGCCCCATATTCCCGATTGAGAGAGAGTCTACTGTATAGAATTAATTAGCATTTCGTAAGACCCCATTGGGAATTCACAAATTTACGAACTATTTTGCTATATATCTTTTATTCTGTGTAGGAAAAGATATTATGTAAATAATTTGTTTATGTTTTGACGTATTTTTCAATCTATATTTTTTTTAATGCAAAATGAGATTCAAAAACCTAAGGTTCAGCTCTCCTATAAATATTGAGTATTGATTATAGATTATAATATTTAAAAGAAGCCGACAAATAATTAGAAAATATAAGAAATTAAAAAAATAAATGTAGTGAAAATTTAAAAAAAAAAAAGCATTTCCTTCCGTGTTTCTTGCATGGAATGTTCATGATGAATGCAATAAAAGAAAATTGTGATAGACTTTTCTCACCGATATTTTGTTGTTTTTCTTTCACCACTGCGTATGCTCTGGAACCAAAATCTCACATTGTAGGGATTCTGGATTGTGCGAGGGAAGGCACCCAGAAAGGGGAAATTCAGTGAATCAGTATCTCGAATACCATCGTAGTGGCAAGATGTTTTCATGCACCATGAGTGCATCGGCTTGTGGTGTATCCCTCCTTCGGAACTATCATCATACCGAGGAAAAAATTGACGAAGATATTCTCGAGGAGGGCGATGAAGCTGAAAATAAACAAGAAGATTAGTGAGTTCTCCCAAACATTAGCACAAACATTTTGAGCATTTTAAATATTAAAACTTTCTTTTAATTACCCATGGTTATTTTATTACATAAAAAAACAATTTCTCAGCAGTGACACTGAAGAACAAACATTATGTATTTCACTGGACGATAAAATTTCCCTGGCGTGTGACGATGAAAGTGAGATTTTTCATGAAGAAAAACCATTAAAAATTGACGAGCCAATTTATGCTGCTGTCGACCTCAAAGACAAGTATGCAAGGAGGGCTAAACTGAAAGAGGAACAGGAAAGGGGCAAGAGTATTTCCAGTGATTATGAAGAGGTATCAAGTTCAACGGTCTCAATCCATTATTAATATTTAACTAAGTTTTTTTTGTCTCTTCTTTCATATCGCACTTCTTGCAGATTGTTAACTTGCCCACATTGCCGGAAAATCGCGATAAAATACAGAAAATCTCAGAATCAGACGAAGAGGACAACATTTACGAGCCTGTAAGGGAAATAAGAGTGAAACTTTTTAACTATAAAAAATAGGAAATATTTATCAGAGACACATACCAAATTGCTGCAAAAATAATCAGAAAAAAGCATAGCTATAATTGTAGATTATCTAGTCTTACTCCAGTATCAGAATGTTTTTCTAATCACTTTTGCACTTTTTCTCACTGGAAAACTTGTAGATTCGAGTTGTAAATAAAATATTTCTTGGAAACGCGAAAGACTAACTTTTATGGTATGTGTCTAGGCTTACTGTGAAAATTTTAGCATGATATTTTCTTCCTCAGTTCTTAAAATTCTCTGATTTCTGGTGCAAAAGATTTTGAATGTGTTGATAATGATCTAACTGTGAGTGTTTGAGCCCTTTAAATTACATTCCGATCACTCACTGCTGGATTTTTTCCACTGTTCGAATTTAGAAGTGTCTCGGATATCAATATGTATCTGTTATCTTCACTTTTTTTATGGGGAAAATCAAATGTTCTATTGTTAAATCGATTAAATCCATTCGCAATCACTAAGTAATGGAGTTATTCCAATAAAAATGAAAATGGGAAATCCTTCTCTTGAATATTTTTTTAATACATGGCTCAACCGCTTTTACATTACCGACCTTTTTGTGTTGATTCCTGTCACGACTAATTGGGTGGTTTTTGTACACGACGAGGATTGAGAAACAGTCGTGACAGAAACCAACACAAAGAAAAGTTGATAACGCAGCACATGAGAACAACCATGTACTAAAAATAATGCTCAGTAGAAACATTTTCTTTTTCTACTTAGGGTAAATTAAGCTAATTCAAAACCTGCTCCAAATGGAAATTTTTTGCTACTCCAAATGGAAACGTCACTGTTTTCATGATAAATACAGTACTAAATTATTATATTTATATATTTTCTATACCACAGTTTCATTATTTAGTTAATTTTGCTCCAAATAAAGCGAAAATCCATTCATATTCACAAATTTTAATTTGTTAATTTCTTAGAAAATTTAAAAGTGTACGCTTTTTCACCATCGAATTTTTCATCGATTGACCATGTTTTCCAATGAAAATCACAATGAGGTGATTATTGTTTATTCGTTTTGTTTAACATTTATGTCATATTTCTGGCTAATTTTAGTTAAATTAAGCGCTAATCGTTATTGTTAATGGTATACGTGAAGTTTTCAAATGAAATAATTACCTATTTCGTGAACAAAAAGGGTTCGTCTGAAATGTCTGCAAATGCTTCAATAGGAAACCCCGGAAATATGATTTTTTTTGAGAGATTTTCCTATTGTTTTAGATGGAAAAGGAGAAAATACCAGGAATAAGAACAAATCCTGCACTCAAGAGCAACTCAACAAGGTTTTGGAAGCCTTTCGTCGCGGTTCCACTTACACTGTTTGTCTCCAATTAGAAACTTTCAAACTACAGAAGTTTCAGAATCAAACTACAGCTTTAATTGAGATCACTATGAGCATACCAATTTAAAAACGTATAAAAACTAGGAAACGTTGAGTAAGAAAATATTGTTGTAATTTTCACGGAAACCCAAGACATGAACCAAAAAACGAGTCGTCTGGCCTAAGAGAATAATATCGTTTTGTCACTACAAGCACAAATTTTTCCACGATGCTGGATAATTGCGGAAAAAATTTAATGAAGAACCATTTTTTATACTTAAAGTAGTAGAAAACAGAATTACAGTACGATGATTAACTTATATTTATGAAATTTAAAAGCCTAGGGTATGTGTCTCGGCTCAAAGTTTTTACCTTTTACAGTCAATATGTTTCAGCCTTAGATTGAAAAAAAAACAGCGATAAACAGTTTGTTTTGAAGAGATAAAGACATTTTGTTTTGTTTATAGATTGAAATTGCCAGCGACATGTCCTACGACAGCAGAGAAGGACGCAATGGGATGTGGAAATACTTCTCTAGTCGCATCAACATGGACAACTTCACAGACTTCACTCGAAGACATCGAAGAAGGGAAGACAGTGCTCCCGAGCCAGCGACACCCTTTGTATCATCCCTGGCGGAGATCCGGAAGAAATGGGGCTCACATCGGAGTTCCATAAAGAATCGCATGAAACGCATCTACAGCCGAAGAATGACAAAATCCATGCCAGAAGTTGGTGGGAAATCGCAGAATGAGGAAAGAAAATTATTCAGAAGCCTATCGAGATTCAAATTCCCACGGGCATCATCCCTACTGGATGACTTGGCGTCCAGGAGACGCCTGGTTGAGGAACCTTCAGCCGTAGGAGCAAAAGAAGAAACTGGTCAAGTGGATAAATTTCCCAATGGGAAAGTCGTATGCCATAGCACATTTTATTACTAAAGACATCATTAATTCATTTTAAAGGGAAATTAATACAATTTTTCATTGAATCAGAATTTTGTATCATTTTCTGTTAGTATATCCTCAATTCCCCTGCGAAAATCACTCTGTAGATTCCGAGAATTCATATGATATTGCTTTTTAAGTATCCGTGTCATTTCCTGCTCGAAGACTATTTTGCAATCTTTACTGACTTTACCCTTTATCATTGGTGCAGAATCCGCAGAACTTGCAAAAAAATCTGTATTCCTATTTACTGCCTTTTGCATCGTATTGGACTCCAATTGTCTGAAGAAATAATCAATGCTAGAATTTGAAAAGGATCATTAGAAACTTATTCTGAAATTAATTTTCGAAACAATACCCCAGATCAAAAGGCTCCCCTGTATTCTCAATTTCTTCCCTCTTCAGGGACTTTTCGTACAATTCCATCACTTGAACCTCGTTCTTCCAATCACTATCTAATCTTGGCTTCTTCGAACACGTAGGTTCAAGGTCAATCTCCTGAACTTCTGCAGGAATTGCGAGAAGCGCGGTCATATTCTGCATCTTGGCATTATTCATTGTATACCTTTCTCTTTGATCCAAAACCAAATGTACATCAACGCCAACTTATTACCAAAATGCCTCAATTAATAAATTTCCAATAAGATTTCAATTGATTTTCCAAAGAATAGGAAAACTCACCAAGTGAGAGATGAATCAAATGGATATGAATGCTGCTGAATTGGATATCGATATCAACAGTAACCTCGATGTTATTTCCGTTTTCGAATCTGCAAATAGAGCACGTTTTTTTTATAATACATCTCTATTCAATCACCCCCACATTCTATATCATATCATTTTACACATTCTCACTGAAGAATAACAAAGAATTGCTTTTTGTATCACCAACAACCAATGCAGCTGCTATTGCCTCATTCTCGCAATATTCATTGTTTTGGCAAACTTTCACGGAAAGTGTTCTGCTATTGATCCAGCAGAATTTCAATGAGTATTGAGGAATTTTAGAAACATTCTCCATGATTTTTCTAGCTATATCTGGACATCCAGGAAGGATCTGTAAAATGTACAATGATTATATTGAATAATCAAAAAGATTTAACTATAAAAAAAACTTCTAATCAATTATTGATGAGAGAGAGATGAATCGTGCCAAAAAGTTATAATTTATTCAATGTTCTTCTTGGATAAAGCGATAAAATATAATTGAATTCGTAAGAATTAATCAAGAATCATACAGCGGCGAATTCAATGTCGTTTTGAGGATTTTCCGAATAGAATTTTATGCACTTTTCGAACTTGGTTGCACCTAAAGAAGTTTGTTCTGCAGATTTTCTACAATTCTAGATGTTTTCAAATCTTTGTTATTTTTATAAAAGTAATAAGTGATGTTTGTAAGATTTTCCTAAAAATATTAGTAAAATATAAAATTGAAGAATTCAAAAGAATGATAATTTTTAGAATAAGAACGAAACATTGCGCTTAGAAAACATTTCAAAAATATTTGCAGGAAAACTGGAAAATATTTCATATCATTACTTCGTATAAGATTACAATGAATATCTTGAATCACAGTTTTTAAAATTTCCTTAAAGCTTTATTTTTACTTTACATAAAAATTAAGCAAAAAGATGGTTACATTTCCTAAGATCTCTGAAAGATTTTTATTAGAAATAATATTCTAAATGTTCTAAATGTAGAAAATTTGGGGCTAAAATTACCCCTTTATAGCAAAGTTATCTATTTTTTATTATCTTTTATAAGAAAATTCAATGACAGAAATATTTTTATATAAAAGCATTTTCTTTGCTTTGACAAATTTTTGATGCAAATTTACAAATGGGTGACAAAGCGTGCTAGACTCTACGAAGTGCTTGAACTAGTCACTTGAATGCTATACATTAAAAGTACTTTTACATCATTTATCATTTACCAGTTCATAACCTATTGAACAGATTGAATCACTCAAAAGATTGCCCAAAATAGCTTAGAAGCCTTAGAAGTAATACAATTGATATTCCTTAGGAGTAATATTATTGAACTTCGGATAAAAATTAGTTATAAAAATTATAGTTAGCTTAAAAATTAGTATCGGTTCATTACCGGTTCATAACCGATTGGACTCGGTTCAGATCTCTCAGGGATTCCAAAACCGTTCCAACGAACCCAAACATGACACCATTCGGATAATAAACACGGTCTCTAGAGCCTTTTTTAACCTTTAACCTTGAAAAACTGTTACTAGGAATTATTCAATGGAATTTTCGTACATGGACGAATATTGGCGAATGTCCGAATGTCCAAGCAAGCCCAGAAAAACAAGGTTTTGGAGAGAAAGGGGAAGATAGAGGGGGGAATAAGGGGCATGTTAATGGTTTCAGGGTCGACTTATAGGAGGGGGAGGGTGTACACCGAAAATCCCAAGTTACTATCTCCAACTGTTTAGCGTGGCACGGCTGGACGGACAAAAGAACAATCAGCATAACATTATTTCGCAGAAATCGACTAAAACGAAGATAATGGCTCCCTTCAGTAATAACCTTTCGAAGAGACAAAGCCACTCCAAAGTAAAGCCAAACCTATTCGAAAATCTACCGAAAGCCTAAAGTGAAAGTTCACGTACTCGCCGCTTATTTAGAGCTGTGCTATTTCGAATTTATTGAAGATTGAAGTAAACTCATCAAGAAAACAGAAATGCGAAATGGCAGAACAAGCAGCTCTAAAGCGGCGAGACGTGAACTTGCACTTTAGACTCCCGATAGATTTTCGAATAGGTTTGGCTTGGCTTTGGAGTGGCTTTGTCTCTTCGATAGCTTATTACTGAACGGAGCCAATATTATTCTAATTTTCCAATTACTGAACCAACTTATATAAATTTTACAATTTTTGTAACTATTTTATAGACATTTTAACCCATTAAGGATGATTGAAACACCGGTGTCTAATAAAGAAAATAATTTTTCCTGACTACCTAAAGTTATTTTTTTCTTATGTCTGTACATAATTGTAAAGTAAAAGGTTGAAGGAATTTAGGATATTTTTTGCAAGTCTCTAGCTATTTGCTATGTAGTAAATATTTAAGCTCAAAAATGGCGAATTTTTAAATTCTCAAATTCATATAATTGATTTTATTTATTTTTTATTCTTCCAATTTTTTTAAGCAAAACCCTTTTGGCATTAAAAACTACAATACTCATACGTAATATTGGTATTGTCAGAAAAATTACTAAAAATTTGGGCTATTTTTGTCCCTATCGTTTATAGTAGCACAAAATACACCGAATCAGATTCTGTTGGACTTTCCAAAGTAGATGTAAGACTTATCATTGATTATGTTTCCTAGTTTAATTTTTATTGTAGATTTTCAGTCCGTAAAAAGTGTCTCGTCGTTAAATGGTTAAGAAAGACTAGATAAGCTTATGTTAGCTGAGATTCTCTACAGGTAATCTCGAAATGCGTGTAACTCAAGGTATTTGTAACACGAAATACTCGAAAATTCGATTGTCAATTGAATTTTGGGGAAAAAGAATCGCATCGAGCAAAGTGTTCTGGGGGGAGAAACAAATATCATTGGCTCGATACGATTCTTTAACTCCCAAAATTCAATTCAAGATAGATAGATAGATAATTTATTTGTAAATTCCCAATCAATTTTAATTTTGAGTTGCGAGGTGCAACCACCCCGAGTTACACGCATTTCGAGGTCACCTGTAGAGAACTAGACCTTGTTATGATATTATTGGCGTCAAGAAAAAGAGAGTCAGTAGCCAAAGAAAGAACTTTAACTCTTTCGTCTCTTTTGGGACTCTCGTACCCAAAGCAGCATATGAATGTTCTGTGAAAAACAATGTTTTTTAATTATTTAGAACTGATAAAAATCCTATTCTTGTGGATGATTACAAACTATAAGGATGTCCAAATGTAAGATATTTTTTGTAGGACCTCAATTATTTCCTGAGCTTAGATATTTTTGATTAAAAATTGTGAAATTGGCTTGCAGCATATGCTGCGGTCCGGAAAGAGTTAATTAACTTGTATAGTAAATTTATTGTAAAAAGTAGAATATCGCTGTAGAATTGTTCGTGAAGTGTTGTGATTTCGAATCCATGTACCCAATGAAGACATCTCCCTGGCCCCCAAGAAAGACAAAGCCCCAGAAACCTGACATTTTCGACCACTGAAGAAGGTGCGTAGGGCACCGAAAGGACCGAAAGCTTTGGGAATAAGAGTTTTTTATTCTGGGCTGAAATTTCCCATCCGACGATCACCGGATTATTGTCAAATAACTTAGGAATGGATGTCAAGGGCAAATGAACCCTAATGCCCGAGACCCTAGACACACTTACGACTTAATCCGAAAGATAGCTTAACGTAATTATAATCAAAATAATGATTTGACTAAATTATTTGACCATTATTTTGATTATAATTAAGTTAAGCCGGCTCTTGGCTTAAGTCGTAAGTGTGTCTAGGGCATAAGACTCTGAAAAATTTATAAAAGTGATTTCTATTTTAAGATTTTAGATTACATTTGGGAACTGGGCTAAACCTTTATCTAGTCTGAATACCGCTTAAGTTATGTACTGGACACACCTATGCCTTAAGCCGAGAGACGACTTAATGCAATTACAATCAAAATATAGACTACACTCCCAACAGTTTTCCACTAAGCCGTAGGTCTGCCTAGATTAGATTAGATTAGAATTCGGGGGCAGCGAACAGCTCCATCCATGCGCCATCCAGCTCCACTCAGCTCCAGCCGCCATTCCAGCCTCAGCCACACCATCAACCACCATCCTCATGTCCTCGCTAGTTCGCCGTCTGCACCCAGGCCTCAGTGTGGGCCCATTATGCATCCCCGTCCATTGTAACTCCTCGTTTTAAGGGTCGTGTGTACTGAGCCAGCCAGTCTTCCTGATGAATTCCATTATACAGGCCGGCTTCAGTTGTGGTAGTTCGTCGCAAGAGAGCACCGCTTTACCCAGCAGTACTCGTCTTGTGTTGTAGAGACTGGGACAGTCACATAAGTAATGTAGGACCGTTTCCTCAGTATCGTTACAGCCCCTGCAGATCGGGTTACATTGTATACCCAATCTAAAAAGGTGTTTGTTTAGACAGTGTCCGGTGAGAAGGTTAGCAAACTGCCTCGCTTTGCAGCGCTTGCTGCCCACCAGGTACTCTGTCCTTTTACTGTTCACTTGTGGCATAAACAGTCTGGACACACGGCAATTTCTAGTAGCAGACCAGGCCGTTTGGTGTTGTGTGAGTAAATCCATCTTGATGATGGTTTTTTTTTGTTTGAGGGGATACTCCAACAGCGGGTTCCGGACCGATAAATTCGGTCTTCGCTCCTACCACTGCGAGGCGGTCCGCCTCCTCATTACCCTCTATTCCGCAGTGCCCAGGCACCCAATGGAGAGTGATCTCGCAATTAAGCGAGGCCATTTCTATCATTTTCCGGCACTCAAGCACTAACGAAGAGCGGGAGTTATATCCTGAAATGGATAGTAAAGCAGCTTTGCTGTCAGAAAATATGTTTATTCGCCGGTCAGAGATACCAGCCTCAATCAGACTCCGTACTCCAACCAGGATTGCCGTGACCTCGGCCTGAAATACCGTGGTATTTCGGCCAAGAGGCACCGACCCACCAAGTCCAAGTTCTGGACAGTGGTACCCGGCACCTGAGGACTCTTCTACACGTGAGCCGTCAGTGAAGAGTGCAACTGTACCGGGCTCAATAATCTCACCCGCGTGCTCTCTCCATTCAGCCCTTGTGTGAAGTATAGGTTTAAAGTTCTTTTGAGGCAATCTTTCCTCCAACTGGAAATCATCCCTCATTAGAAGGTCAGGATGCCTTCGAACAAGTGAGTCCATGATACGCACATGTCCCACTGGGTGGCAGCCAACCTTCCATGTACCTGCTGTGCGCAGTCTAAATGCTGCCATACCCGCCTCCGCTTTAATATAGAGCGGAAGTGGAGGCAAGCTTAGCATAACCTCCAGAGCAGCAGTGGGTGCTGTTCTAATGGCTCCTGTAATTGCAAGACAGGCTAATCTCTGAAGCCGCTGTAGTGCCCGAGCCGAATTATTATATTCAACTCTAGGCCACCATACCACAGCTCCGTATGAGATCAGAGGTCTAACTATGGCTTGATACATCCATAGTGTGATTTTCGGCGACAGACCCCATGATCTGCCAAATAGATATCGACATGAAAAGAAACATCTAGTGGCCGCGGTGATACGGTCCTCCAGATGTCTCTTCCATGTCAGTCTTTGATCAAGTAAAATACCGAGGTACTTTACTTCTTTCTGGAGGATAAGGTCTTTCCCAAAGAATTTGGGCGCCCTATACCCCTGCAGTTTGTACTTTCTTGTGAAAACGATGAGAGCGGTCTTGTCAGGGTTAACCCTAAGACCACTAGAACCACACCATTCTTCGACAAGTAGGTCTGCCTAGGTCATTACATTATGATAAGGCTAAGTCCTATTTGAAAATAGAATAAAAATCTCAATTTTAAAGATGTCCCAATTCAAAGCTACCCCACTAGTCCCTACGCTGCGCATGTCCGAATGAATTGTAGTATAATTCTGCAATAAATACCGTAGTGTAAAGTTCATTTTCGCACCTCGTCATTTAAATCAATTTTGTCCTAATAAAAAATTATCTATTTATAAATAATGTTAGCCTGAATTCGTCCTTTGGAACATTACATGGGTATAGCGAGTTTAATTAAATTTTCCATACTAATCTTTAGTGTTACAGTGAACAGTAAATACAGGAAAGAAATCAAAAGCGAAATTGTTGAATGAAACTGCCCCCTTATCCGCTTAATAGTCAATTTGAAGTATTGTTATCTTTCAATATCATTCAGTTGACTTAATATATTGTAGAATAGAATGGTTGGTACTTACTTGATCAATAGCTCCAAAATTTGTCTTATGTAGTGCCTCAAATGTGCAAAATCCATTATCTGCCAGCAATTGAGCTGTGTTTTCGTCAATATCTAACAATTGACGACAAATAAATGGGGAATCCTCCCACAATTCCGCTGTGAAGCATTTCAAGAGGATTAAAGTGTTCAGTACGGCTGAATACTTTTCCCCATGAAAGATTTTTAGAACTTCCAGTAAGCACTTTGTCAGATGACTGGCCAAACTAATCATCTTATCAGCTTCATCACGGAAATGAGTGTCACTCACATTTAAATTGCCCAGCATTGCCTGAAGGATACTGCAACAGAAAGGAAATTTAGATACAAGATTTCTTCTATATGTAATCGGCTAAGGATGAAATACCACGAGACTTTCGCTGGAATTGAATTAATTTTCCCTGAGATTGGAAAACGAAGTGTCAGTTTACTCTGTCCAGTGGGACATTCATCATCATCAGCGCTATCGTGAGATGTATTCCATTCATTTAAGATCTTCTTGTCACTAACACGTAGCGTAAACTGCTGAAATTCTGAGCATTTGCATACAATGTTGAAGAGTTGCATTAATTTTTCTCCGCCAGTTATCTCCTGAGAGGAAAATACAACTTGATTTTTTTCCCAGTGACAAGTTAATTGTAACGTACCTCCTGAAAACACTTCAGTGTGTCCAGATCCAGAAAATACCGAGCCACCAGAGAACCATAAATAGTGGAAGTGAAGGTGGTTTTATCCTGAATCTTTTCCTCAATGAGTCCCCGATTTTTGAGACTCTCAATTGTTCTCTTGCAGACATCTATGCCAGATATTAATCATACCGATAGATCACAGACCGTATAATTGAGATTGAGAATCATGTGATTTTTTTTCCTCTCAATTACTCATCCCAAAGGCATGGCAATAACATGTATTAGGGAATTATTTTTAATTGTACTCGATATTGTTTATGCACAATCATATTATAAGCAAATAGTATAAAAGGAGACATGGAAATCATGTATAAAAAGTCAGACTGAGAAATAAACAAATCAGTTAAATCCATCAATTATAGTAATTATTTCACTTTAAAAAATTTCACGTGAACGACTCTTTTAAATGACAGAACAATAATCAACCTGTCCATTTTCAGTGGTTTGAAGAATTTTCCACATCGCCTCATCGACACATTCCAATATTATTTGCTGAAAGAGAGGTGAATCTTTTTGCATCGCAAAAGTCATCACAAAACCAGAAAGGTGGAATATTTGCACATCTGGGTAAAGTACTTGAGCAAATAGCTAAATTATCCAATTCATTTTTCATCGTGCATCTTTTTTAAAGACCATTTCAGAAATTTAACGAACCAAAAGCTATTTGATTTTTTTATTAATCGGTATTTCGGGTATTTCATACTATTAGTAAAGTATTAGTTAATAAACGTTCTTAAGGACAATTCGAAATGATATTGTAAGATCGAAATGATATTTTACATATTTAAGTGAATGGTTTTATGGAGTAAATAGGATTTGATTAATTTTATGTTTTGATTCATTTTAAATTATTTATTTCAGAGATAATCCCAGATTAGCTATTTTTAGTGATTTGTATTTGTATTGTGTAAAACGTTGGATAGATAGTCACAAAAACAGTTTAATTAATTAATAAAGAATGATTAATATTGGTATAAAAAGGGGAGAGTACGGCAGTTTCCAAAATAAATAGTGAATTTGATTCCGATTATATTTTCTAAAAAAAATGACAAGCAGTATCAAAGTTTTAGCAAAAAGGTGGACCAATTAGTGGGGGAAGGGGTGATTTAGAAAGCCCAAAACCAGCTGCGATTCAAGCTCCCGCAAAGCCCCCCTCCCCCTTAAACTGAAACTTCCAAAGAGCATCTCGCATGCTTCCCAAAGGTGATATTACTGAATGCATGCGTGTCTTTTTACGACGTCGAAATCAAAACAGGTAGTTTTTAATCTTAACTTTGAACTGCAAAATGCCCCATATAAAGAAGTCTACCGAATTTGCAGCCGATGTGCGTGGAAATGTTACTTTTCTTGCTAATCATGCTTGATACGCGAATGATGTGACGATTTCGAGTCTTGTTGGAACGTCCACTCCCTTTCACGAAAATTTTTGCACGTTTATGCATAACTTTTATACCTTATACTTTTATACTTTAAGCTTCAAAGCTTTTTTTTTAAAGACGATTACTAACTTGGCGTTAGGTCAGGTAGAAACCAGCCATAAAACTTAAAGTCAAAAAGTTTTATCCTAGTACATTATGGAAAAAATTATGTACAAGGAGTGCCAACCGTACTTAGTGAGAAAATGGCAAAGCGTGTATGTGTGTTTAAAATTGGAGATCACCTAGGCTGACGGCGTTATCACACTTGCACATTAAAATTTTAATGTGACTCACATTAATTGTCGCTTGTGAGCGTCCAAATAAGTTATTTTTGCCTTTTAGTCACTCAATATTTGGGTTTTTCTATTTATTGATAAATAAATGGACTTGGCCTGCAAAAATAAGTTTAAATTTACCTAAAACATAAATATTTTTCGCATTAAAAAATTAAAGAGAAAATCACATTAATTTTTCGCATTAATGCTATAAATCAATTTATATCAAATTTTGCGGGCCAAGTCTACCTTTTTATCAACAAATAGATCAAATTTTGAATATAAAATGATTCAAACACACAAATTACACATTTGGACTCTCTCCAGTGACAATTAATGTGAATCATATTAAAATTTTAATGTGCAAGTGTGATAACACAGTGAGAATGCCCTTTGTATCCTCCGCGTGCCTTTCTTGCGTTGAAAAGCATTTGATTTCTTGCATAAACAAAAGCAATCTTCTAGGCAACGCTAAGATTGCCTACATCCTTGACAATTTTTCCAAGATTGCTCTCGATCAACATACAGTCTATCAGCTACCTCGTCCTTTAAAATTCTGCTTGAGATACCCAGGTTAGGCAAATCTCTCACGTCTCACAAAAACTCATAGAAGAACTTCTCTTGATCACATTGGAATATAGTTTGAAGCCATGTTACAAAACATTGGAATGTTCAATTATCTTTCTCTCAAGTAGTCTACGATTTTGCGCAGGCTAAACTTTTTTTGAGCATTGCATGCGTGGAACCCTGTTCTTTTCAGAATTGGTAAGACTTCACACATTGAGCTTGTTTTTTTTTTAATATTTGTAAGTTATGATTTTAACAGACATGTAGCTTCAGTAACTTCAAGGCTAATGATTTAAATTGAGATTGAGAGCACCCTTCTTATGAAAATTTTTGTGTATTTATTTTTTTTTAAAAGACAAAGTCGCGAAAGATTAATATCTTTCTTCCTGATCTACCCCATCCTCCCCTATTAGCCTTTTATTGTTGTATTTTAGGAAGAAAATTAATTAGTTTTCTAAGGATAAATAAAATTCAGGTAGCTTAAAATAGCTTTTTAATTTCCTGTTCGAAGTCAAAGAGAGGGTAGCAACATAGAATTTACTTTTTTAAAGAGATAACAACTTTCGATCCACATTCTTCCAATAAAAAAAATATCTCCAGATAATTATTTTCCTTTTTCCCTTACAATCTTCTCCTCCGAAGCTTGAGCCGTCCAAATGTGGCGAACTTTTAAATATAATTGATTTCTGTTTCTAGAAAATTTGTATTTTACAAGTATGAAGGTTTAGTATTGGACTAGAGGCCAAACGATAAGAGATATCGTCTTCCTATCTTCACTGACCCCTCCTATAATTTTTTTTATATAAACAAATTTTGTATTTCGAAGACCAAAATCTCAAAATCATTGAGATACTCATGAAAATGTTCATATACCTACGTATTTATAATTTTTGAAAAGGTCTTTATGGTAAGACTTTAAGATGGAAAACAAAATAACATAAAAAGCACTCACCACTTTTAACAATGTTTTTGAAAAGTTAAGAGATTTAAAGAGAAAAATTATTTTATGTGGAAAAAAAACAGTGCATTAATTTTATAATTCTTTCAATTAGTTCTGGATAATTTTCTTCAGAAAACTTCTTTCAGTATATTCAAAGTTGCAATTGATTTTTTTAGTGTCAACCATACACCACATGCGGATTTCTTTTATCTTTTTTTTTTTAAATACTTCATAGTAAATAATTATTTGACCATAAAATTTACCTGTTAATTGATTCTCAACGGTGTCTTCGTGATATCCGTAGTGAGTGGGATTTTTCAGCAGACGCACGTAGAAAAATGACGATTTTATCCATTTTAGTGCTGTGGCATCGTCAAAGACATTTCCCGCAAATACTTCGCTATTCATGTAATTCTCCAAATTGTCCTGCAGAGTCGATTCAATGGGTGAAATTTTACCACGCAAATTCTGATACATCACCTGCAAGAAGTTGAGAAAATTTATGTATCAATCCAGAGAGCTCTTATAGGGTCAGTGTCACTCTCGCGATGTACACTCAAATATCTCTATAAATTGCATAATAATTTACATTAAGCACTGTGGTCTATTGCATCTTTTTTTTTTATCTTTCTCACTCTCACCTTCTGCATTTTGTAAAATTGTTGCTGTAATCGACGACGGTAGCCTGGTATACAATGAAAAATTGCCGTTTTCGTTAGAATGCCAATAAAATGACACTCCAATGCAAAAAAGGTAAGCTATTTGTACATAAAACATTACTCCGAGATGGGCAAAGAAGAAGACAATTTTCTGCAAATTTCTTCAGCAATTTGTTGGTATTTCAGATAAAGACAGTCATTGATCTCTACGTTAATTTGAATACACAAAACAATACGATATTGGCAAATTCGGAAGATGACAAAAAATAGCAATTTTCATTATCACAATCATCTAAGTAAACAATATTAAAGAATCCTCTCTGAAAATCAACACAACATGAAGATTTTCACGTTAAACAGACTCAAAATCATACAGACTTAATATTACATGTAATAACATCAAATATTCATGGTAATATTATTATGTTTAAATAGATAAATATATAAAAAAAAAGAAGAAAATGAGGATTACTCATTAATAATTTATGTGCAGTACCCATAAATATCATGCGATTGTATTAACATTTAATGTCAACAAGATTTTTCCTCTCCATCCTCCTCACTGTTACATCTTCCATTTGATTTATTTCTAAGATTCTCTTTCGAATAATATTATTAAACTTTTATTGTATTTCTCCTTCTCTATTGCTCACACACGACTAGAGCACGAGCATCATTTGGAAAATTTTTTTCTGTTCTTCTTAGCATTTGCAACAATTCTTCTGAATGAAAATCCAATTATTGCAAAATTACTTCAGACAATTTCTACCATTTCTGATCGGTTTTGCGTAAAATAATAAAACAAAATTTTGAAGAAAATATAAGTCAATTGTTATTACTGTATGAGTCAATCATATTACCGTTTGACTACTATGTAACTAAAAAAAAGTTTTTGATATGTTACATACTGAATACGGTCTCCTATATACAGTGCGATGTTAACCGATTGCTAATCTTAACCTCTAAATATGTTATAACCTCATTCAATAAAGAATGTTATTTGGCAATAACTATTGCTAATGCTTAAAAATTGATTAAAAATCCGATAAAATTCTAAAATCCTTCGCAGCCCTATTTATTTTCTATATAGGCATTCTATATATTCTATATAGGCAACAATTTCTGATCAGAATAACCTAAAATTAACCTTAAATTTTCATGTGAAAAGTATCTTAACCTCTTAAGGATAAGTAGGTCAAAAATTGGGAATCAGAAAAAAATAATTTTTTGCTGGCTTTTTACAGAAAAACATAACCTTAGACGGCCGTAGAAAAAATGTTTGTTTTGTGCCAACGGTGACCCAATTGTCTTTAACTCTTTAAGGACGAATGGGACACCAGTGTCCCAAAAATAAAAACGGATTTTCCGGACTTCTTAGAGGACAAAATAACTTTCTATAATCAAAAAGTTTTGTTTTTGGGACACCGGTGTCCCACTCGTCCTTAAAGGGTTAAAGGTTAAATAAAAAAAATATAAAACACTTACCCTGAATGTAACCTAAATAAAAAAAACAATTTGGGCAATATTAACGGGGTTGTTGGAAAGGTTTTGGGTCATCATACATGAATAATAAACTGATAAAATATTTCTATCTGAAATTCAATTGTATTACTTCCAAGTTATTTTGGAACTGTTTCCCCAAACTCGTGAATTAATATTCCTTTTCGGGAATTATCCTTTTACCCGTGAATTTGGCCCCTAATGGCTCCAGCGGCTCCAGCACACCTTTTAGAACAGGGAAATAACATAAAATCATAATACACATATCCCTGCCTACCTAAAACGTTTTGCATATTTTTATGCCACTGTTATAATTCTACGAAAAGTTTTCTCTTTTGAATATCACAACAAATTTAATAAGATTAAATAAAATTATGAATGCAAAAGAGTGGAGGAGACGGGTCTCGGTCAAAAACACGAAAGCCAAAATCCCGAATGTCAAAATATGAATGCTGAAATCCTGAATGGGTCAAAATTCCAAGAAAGCCAAAATTTCCAATGGTATATAACATGAAGGTATGTATATAAATAAAACGGAAATAATAAATATTGGAAATGCCTGAAACAAGTGAAATATTCTTGAAAAGGGGAAAAACTAGAAGTTATCAACTACTATTTGAACGTTTTCGGCATTATTTAAAACGATTTATGATTTTAAATTTATTTTGATATATTTTAAGACTTTCGGATTAGCTATTCGAGGTTTTGACCCTTTCTGTTTTTTTTTTGTTTGAGTTGGACTCTCGGTATTTTGATTCTTCAGGATTGCGAATTTCGACCCATTCTGGATTATGGTTTGTCAGGATTTTGACCCATTCGGGATTTCGACCCCTTTCCGGATTTTGATCCAATCGTGATTTAGGCCTTTCAGGACTTTGATTCATTCGAGATTTTGACAAATTCGAGATTTTCACCTTTCAGGAATTTGATCTATTCAGGATTTTGGCGCTTTAGGATTTTGAACCATACGGGAATTCGAACCATTCGGAATTTTGGCTCTTCAGAATGACCCATTTGAGATCTTGGATCTTCGGGATTTTGACCCATTGAGGATTTTGACAAATTCAGGATTATGGCTAAATCGGGATTTTAGCTCTTCAGGATTTTGATCCATTTGGGATTTTGTCCCTTTTGGGATTTTGGCTTTCCGAGATTTTGCTCTACGGGATTCCGACCCTTATCAAGATTTTGTCTCTTCGACATTTTGGAGTTTACGACTTTGACTTTCGGGATTTTGTCTCATCTGGATTTTGCTGCCACCGATATTATAGATAAACGATTGGAATTTAGGGTATATTTAGTATAAGAGTCACGAGTTCGAAAGTTTCGACAAGCTGGGATGCTTTTCCACTTTTTATTTTATTCACTACAACGTTCCGGGAATTGGTGTAGAATAATTAAGGAGGAAACACTTAAAAGACCCTTTTGGCAAACAATCTTTAATGAAATTTCGTTTACTCTGTTCATTATCAAATTTTGCTACAGTGATCTCACAACATAAATTTAATTTCAAATCCCATCCAATGAATGCCTATGCCCTAATTCTAAATTCTTGATCATTTAGTTTTAGTTGCAATTTGCAAATCTGTAGACATTTTACATTTTCCAGCTAATGCTGAACTTAAGTTCCCGATCTCTTAAATTGAAAGAGCTAGGGATTCTAGCCCATTTTTCGCTCAAAGCTTCTAAACTTAAACGCCTCGGGGATTCATGTCCAATGTAAGTTACCAGGGTCTTATATATTCTTAAAGTTAGAGTCAAAATTTTTCTGTGTGTGTATAAAACAACCAAAATATTCTACTAATTCGTTTTATACTACGTAAATAATCATCCATGCACCTAATATCACTGTTATGCATTTTATCATGAAAACATATGAGGTATTCTTTTTGCAAATGATCAAGAGGAGCAGCTTGAAAACGTCGAAAACTATAAGTATCTGTTGGAAGTTGTTTGGAACACTGGAATTCTCATTGGGTGTGTGATATGGCCAAGAACTGAAGAGATTAAACAGCGAGAAGATCACACATTTTGCTCATCATCAGTCCAAATAGGTTAGCACAACGGTGTACTCTCCCATGTACACTTCAAGTCACTCAAGCAAGCAGGTCGCCCAGGTAAAAACGGCTGCACACAGTGTGTGTGCATTAATGCACCAATGGTGGATGGTCTCAAATATATGGCAATCGTGATTGATCAAATGTCATGAAAATAACTCGCCACGGATCCCAATACAATAGAATGCTCGAAGATCACATCTTAACACGCGAGAGAATTCGATGAAATTTGCATTTTAAACTATATGAATTAATTTAACAGAGTCTCATATATGAGGGGGAATGTCCAAAATGATTCAATTACCATTTTGAGTTATTTATCAATTGCACAAAATTGATGGGATAGAGAGTTCACAATCATTCTGCGAGATCATGTGAATTTTTCCACTTCTTCCTCCACACACTTTTGGCCAGTCAGTTAATTTTGCATCTCAGAGGTACTCCCCACCGTCACTTCTTTGTTTCTCATCAAAATCCAAAAAAGAAGTAGCATTATAATATTTTTGTTGGTGTTAAACGTAAACGACACCGATTACCACGTTAAATCATAATTAATTGCAGACCATAGAATAATAAAAGCACCAATTTAAAACAAAAAAAAGTGTCTTAAAATGCAAAAATACCTCAAATTCGCACGATATTTCTACTTCGTCTGAACAAGGCATTTCCACTAGTTCCCGCCAAAATCTTGGACAGACCATTTACTCTCAATACCTTGACCATTAATTAAAATATTTTACGTCTTGTGGAAATGTTACACAATTGGGAGAACCATTGTATGGTATTTTGCACAGGTCGCTCTTGTTCACGTTTAACATCATCCTTTCCACGTGCGGTTGGAAATTTCTTACAAGACTTAAGTCACAAAGAGCAAAAAATTGATACAATAAATCATAAATTAGAATTTTTAATTCAGAATATTCTCAACAAGGTTATACACAATTCTCAGCAATTCCCCTCTACTTTTATCACTTAATTTAATAAATTATTTATAACAAAAAAAATCCTCGTTCATTTTGTCTATTTTGCTCGCATTATAAGTGATGAGTCTTTTCTCAGACTCAGAGTTGAGAAAAGTGAAGGTTAATTTTCTTTAGATGAACATTTTGTGGGCTATTTTACTTAGCAATTATTTAATTAGGTAGGGGGAAGTGGAGCACCTTTGAAATTGGATTTTTTCACCTATTTTTAAATGAAACTGAGCCTTATCGTCATATAATTTAGCTGCACAAACAAATTGAAAAGCTAAATTATATCACGATAAGGCTCAATTTTATTTAAAAATAGGTGAAAAATCCCAATTTCAAAGGTGCCCCACTTTCAAAGGTGCCACACTTCCCCCTATATAGGAAAATATACCATTTAACTTTATAGGAAATGTGATTCAAATACGAATCATAATTGGCTTCAATTCATTAAGAATTTCACTCTCTAAACTAGATCTTACATTTTGACCTTGAAGCACCGTTAGAAAAATTATTCAAGGTCACGGAGCGGGTCTGCGGGATTTCCAAGACATACCCCAAAATCTAAAACAAATACACGGTATTTTTTCGAAAAATAACAAAAAATATGTTTTTGAACTGGGAATGAACGTCAACTCATTGGGTATACTCCGAAAACCCCAAGTCATTATCTGTAACCGTTTAATAACATTTAGCTTTTGTAGCTCCAAGATAGACGAATAAACACCGCGAAATGTTTTTTTTTTGTCAGAAATCGTATATTTTTTACTCATCGGTGGTCCACTCGTTCTTAACTCTTTCGTCTCTTTTGGGACTCTGAGTACCCAAAGCAGCATATGGATATTCAGTGAAAAACAATGTTTTTTAATTATTCAGAATTGATAAAAATCCTATTCTTGTGGATGATTACAAACTATAAGGATGTCCAAATGTAAGATATTTTTTGTAGGACCTCAATTAATTCCTGAGCTTAGATATTTTTGATTAAAAAATGGTGAAATTGGCTTGCAGCATATGCTGCGGTCCGGAAAGAGTTAAAGGGATTAAGTGATTCTTGATTACCTTTTCATTATTCATTGGCCAAAACAAAATATTTCATTGGTCGTTTAAAGTGGTAATTTACTAAACGAAATTATTCATTCCTTTTTTTTTTATTAAAACATTCAATTAGTGAAATTGACCCATCTCTCATTAAAAAACATCTTTGGCATTTTTTTTAATGTCCTCCTAAGGTATAATTTCAAGAAAATAATTCTTAAAAAGACAAAAAATAAAAAAATAATAGAAATATAGTTAATGATTTGTTTAAATTCGGAAAAGTGATCAGTTTTCGAATTTTCCAGCTATTAATTGACTATTAGACCAGGGTGGTCTCTTATCAGCATTTTTTTTTGAGAAATCCGAAAAAGTGCAAAACTATTTATTCACTATAAATAATTAAAACTATTTATTCACTATAAATATACACTATAAATAATTTCAGTACACTTCAAAAATTATTTTATTTCATTTATTTTTACAATTCATTTACTTCCCAAATTTAGGAAATCTTCCGTACTTTTTAAAATTCAAAGGTTAAAAAGGATCTACAGAGCATATTTCTCAACCAAATGGGATCAGTTTTGGACTCGTTGGAAAGGTCTTGGAATCGCTGACAAGCCTGAAACGATTCCAATCAGTTATGAACTGGTAATGAACCGCTTCATAACCGATAACTAATTTTTATCTGAAGTTCTAAAGTTCAATAATATTACTCCTATCCTAAGATATTTTAGGAAATGTTTTGAGTGATTTATAAATCGGTACAAATCGATTGTGAACCGGTAATGAACCGGTTATGAATTCATATGAATTCATAAGTAATTTTTGTCTAAAAATAAAAATTAATTCTATTACTATTATAAATCTATTTTGTGGGATCTTTTGAGTGATTTATGAATCTGGTCAAATCGGTTGAGAACCGATAAACACTAAATAAAGTAGAGAACATAAAAGTAATAAAAACCATATTTTCAAAAATTTTCACTTATAAATTTAAAAAAATCCAGCCATTGTGACTTTATTTTCGAAGACCTTTTTTGAAGAAATTTTCTTTGCGGTAGTCACGATTATACTCAGAGTAAATTCATCTAAAGTCAAAAAAAACTCCCCGTTGGCGGATGAGTTAAACTCGTACTTGAACGAATAATTTTTTGTTTGCTTGGCTAAAACTTATTTTATAGTACGAAACGTGATGAATACACCGAAAATAGTATTTTTTGCATAAAATTCTACCAAAAATACAAAATTTTATTTATTTATTTTTATTTTTTAAAAAATCCTTCGTTCAAGTGCGAGATAAACTCACCTGTTAACAGGAAATGTTTTGGTTTTTTACTTCTAATGAGTCTCCTCTAAGTAATCATGACTATTGCAAAGAAAGTTTTTTTTTCAAAAAGAATTTTCGAAAAATTGGATCCAACAGCTGATTTTTTTAAATAAAAACTTCAGAAAATATTATTGAAATGTTGTACTTTTATATATGCTTAAAAGCTCGAATTACTTGAAAAAAAAAACACGTTAAGAAAATATGCTGATTTTTAGTCTTTATGACTCAGGTAACCCCATAAATTAGAATGACCTGAAGGTTTTAATGGTTTTAATATTCGTAAGTTCAAATATTATTTTAATATTTGAGAAAATGGAACTACTTCAAACTATAAAAATTCTAAATGTTATGGAAAAAGCAAATCATTGATATTATATTTTTTTCTAAAATTTTTAAATCAAGTTAAATTTATTATATACATTTAATATTACTTAAATTATGACATAGGGTAAATGTTCTAATTCAAAACCATTTCCAGACGCTTTAACTTTGACAAAAGACTCGACACATTAAGTTCATATTTTTTCTGAAGAGAATTACATAAATTTGCTTCTTGACTCTTCTAGAATGTTACTGATTAGTGAAAATTCTTCAGATATAGTTTGAAAACTTCTTAAATACAAGAAAAATAAGTGTGTGCAAAATGCTTCTATTGGAAACATATTAATCCAAATGGAGACAAGGGAAAGTTTCTAATTGGAGACAAAGAGTGTAAGTGAAACCGCGACGAAAGGCTTCTAAAACCGTGTTGAGTTGCTCCTGAGTTCAGTTGTTCTTATTTCTGGTCTTTTCTCCTTTCCCATCTAAAACAATAAGAAAATCTCTCCAAAAAAAAAAACATTTCTGGTGTGTCCTATTGAAGCATTTGCAGACACTTCAGACAAACCCTTTTTGTTCACGAAATCGGTAATTATTTCATTTGACAACTTCACGTACCGTCAACAATAAAGACTAGCACTTAAATTAACTAAAATTAGCCAGAAATATGACATAAATGTTTAACAAAACGAATAAACAATAGTCACCTCATTGTGTTTTTCATTGGAAAACATGATCGATCGATGAAAAATTCGATGGTGAAAAGTCGTACACTTTTAAATTTTCTAAGAAATTAACAAATTAAAATTTGTGAATATGACTGGATTTTCGCTTTATTTGGAGCAAAATTAACTAAATTATGAAACTGTGGTATAGAAAATATATAAATATAATAATTTAGTACTGTATTTATCATGAAAACAATGACGTTTCCATTTAGAGTAGCAAAAAATTTCCATTTGGAACAGGTTTTGAATTATCTTAATTTACAGGTCATAGGCAAAACTAAAATTCTTTTCTAAAATAAATGTCAGTCCTAATTATTGTTTATAATTACTGCAAAAAAAAATAAAAGCAATAGGAAATTATTCAATCTTAAATCTGGAATTCTCAGTTTATAGAATCTTAAAAGTGATCTTTTAGTTAGCACATTCAGCGGAAGGGGAAATCCAGTGTCTCCCCTCTAAATGATATCCCAAGTGGGGATTTGTGTCTCGAAAGAGAACTACCTTTGACCCAAACATTTTCATCTTCTCCCCCAGCTTGTGCATAGATTATACTGCGAAAAAGAGAGACAATAGAGCTGCACGGTATAAAAAGCATGAAAAGTCAGCATCTTGTCATTAGTTGCTTTTTGTCTCTTGTAGATTATTTATCAAACACACACGGACCAAGGTATAGTGTTAACAACTGGATTACACGGAGAAAAGGATTCCCAATTTAAAATAAAAATTGTAGGAAAAATGTGGAAAGTCTTGTTTATTGTTGGTGCATTTGTGACTCTTGTGATTTCACGACCACAGGGACCTCCAGAATTGCCTGAACCGGTAGTGTTTCTTTTACTTTTTTTGTTGACGAACAAAAAAAAAGGATATTTTGTGGATGGAATAATTAAATTGTTTGTAAATAATTTTACAGTATGAATATCAGTATGAAGTGAAGGATCCGGAAAAGGATTTATTTTTCGATAAAAACGAAATTGGAGATGCTGCGGGCAAGGTCACAGGACAATACTCCGTCTGGCTACCAGATGCACGACTCATGACAGTGTCATACACAGTAGATGGTGAATCGGGATTTGTTCCAAAAATAACATTCCAAGAAAATGCCAATCCATTCAGTGGATAAATTTACAAATGACGTGCATCTTAGATCTTTCAGTGGAAATTATTCTTTTGACCATCATCCCAATATGATATAGAATTTTTATAAGTTATTAAAGTGTTTTTTTTTTTGTAAATGAACGCCATTCGATGGAGATGAGATATTACCATATTATGTGTATAATCAGAATAATGCAATAATTAAAAACAAAAAGATGAATATACAAAAACTTACAGCATGACATGTCCTTGTAAGAATTACAGCAACACCACAATCACTCGTGAGACCAACACGACCAGCTCGTCCGGTCATCTGAAGCATTTCAGTGGCTGAGATTGGACTTGGTGCCTTCACAATGACCAAATGTGCTGGAAAATTCACTCCCATGGCTAGAGTTTGTGTACACACAAGAACAGGCAGATTCCCCGTTCTATACATGTGTTCAACAATTAGACGATCTCCAATTGTCAGGCCCCCATGATGAAAACCAATCCCCATCCTCACACATTCCCTCAAATCCCTATTGAAAATTTCATTTGTAACACTCTCCAGGAGTTTTTCCTGATCCGCCCTCAATCCCACATCGAAATTCTTCATCAAATACTTGACAGTATTCTCAGCACACATTCTCGTACCACAGAACACAATTGTTGGCTTCCCATCCCAATATTTCTCCAATATCCCAGGTAATCGCCAATTCATAATAGCATCCACTTTGAAAAAAGACTCCTCTTCACCCAGTGCAATCGTCACTATCCTCTCAACCACACCACTACCGTGTGAATTGATAGATATTGTATAAGCTTTCGTGTTTGCCTCACCAAACCACTTTGCAACATCTTGCACATTTGCTAATGTTGCCGAAATGCCAATGAGCCGCACGGTGTGGCCACTCTTGAGGGCGCCAATTTTGATACGGCTAATTGTTGCCTCAAGTGCAGCACCACGACGTGCCTCATTGAGAAGGTGGATCTCGTCAATCATCACGAGTCTCACGGACATGAGGAAATTGATATTTTCGCGCCAGCGACGCGTCAATGAGTCCCATTTCTCCGGTGTGGTCAGAATTATATGATACTTTTCCAGTTCCGCCAAATCCGTCACACTTGTCTCCCCAGTCACTTCACAGCATCTCATGGCCAGCTGAGAGAACTTTTCCTCCCACTTCTCGAAAATTTCCGAACACAGGGCTCGTGTTGGGGCAACTGAAAATTAGTAAGAAGATCCATGCCAAAATTTTCAATCCACAAAGCGAAGCATTCACTGCAATTTTCTTTTATTAATTTTGTCTGTGAGAGTTGTGGAGATTCTTCATATCGAAATATGGCTTTGAAACAGGTAAGATGAAAAAAAACAAGTCCTTTTCTGGAAACAGAAACCGGCGCCTACTTCCTAAATATATTTCATTCAATAAATGATCGGCTTTTGAGGAAAGAAATCTGCGAAAAGCTCGAATAAAATAAAATAGGGGCGAGTGAGACAGCACGCATAAACTTGAAATTTGATTTTTAATATTGAACAAGAAGATGATAAACAGATGGAAAACTTACTACAGTAGACTCTCACTCAATCGGCTCTTTTTCAAACGGGCGAAAAATATTGTTGACAATTTTCACGTTTAATTATGAAGCTAATTTGCTCAGATTCGCTATAGTTCTTCCTATTTTATCTTGATTCTTTAGAATTGAGCGCTTTTTGTGGAATTTACAAAGGCTTTGACGCCCAAATCTATTGATAAACCGGATGACATTTTGCCCCAAATGCCCAATTGAGGGAGAGTTTACTGTATGTCCTCTGAATATCACGATGTTTAGACCTAAAAACTCAAATAAAGACAACTTGATCCTCGAGAATATTTAGTTTGTAAAATTTGGCAGTCATCATTTCGAGGTCCTTTGCATAAATTTCTTTAACCTAATACAGTGGGACCTCGATAGAGTCAACTAATTCTTTCCAGGCCTGTTGACTCCATTGGATTCGGTGACTATCGGAGTTCGAAAAAAATCAATTAAAATGTGAAATTTTGATATAAAGGGGTATTATTTTATGTTTGTACTGGATAATTGATAAATTTAACACGATAGTAGAATATTACATTTACTAAACCCATGACTTCTACACCCTCTGGTCCAAAAAAGTTGTATGTTTGGGCAAAAGTTGAAGATTAAGGAATAATTTTACAGAATGTTTTTATTATTAGTAAGTATCTTAAGTGAAAATTACTATATATGTGATAATATTGAAGTCCATCCACGATGTTAAGATAAGGAAATGGTGTCTTAAAGATTTCTTTTTCCACTTTTTTTTAGAATATCTCCGGTAGATATTTAATTGTTGAAAATTTCGATGCAATTAACGTTATTAATTAGAATTTATTTTAAAATTTTATTGTATGAAAGAAGAGATTGATAGTTGTTCTTTTTGTTATGTCATAAACTATGGCTCTAAACTTCACAAAAAGAGCAATAAAACCAATTTTTCTCATTTTCTTCTTGATCTGAAAAATGGGCGCTAAATGTTTAGAGATATCTACTTGAAGTCTTCAGATGACCCCCTAATAAGTCCACCTGGGGGTTATTATTATGACCCTCATTTCCACCCTACCACTTCCCTTCACCACCAAATTTTTTTGTGATTACAGGAAAACACGTTATACGGGATCATAAGGCTTAATCAAAAAATCTTAAGACAAGTGAGAAAAGATAAGAGAACTTTCAATCGTTCAAAACGCTTAAAATCACGAAAATAAATTATTTTGTCGAAATTTGATTACATGGTTAATATACGAATTTTATCATAACATTGTTCTTCTTGTGTTAAAAACGTTACATTGATACATCAAATCACTTACTTTAATTTCGAAAAGTCATACAATATTATTAGTTCAATAATAAGTTCAAATCAGACTCTATCGGAGTCAATTTTTGTCCAAGTTGACTCTATCGGAGACCGTAGAGTAAAAAAATAGCTGTTGACTCTATTGGAGATTGACTCTATCGGGGGTTGACTCTATCGAGGTCCCACTGTACTTTGCAGCCATATTTTACATGCTGAGTTTTGTTTTTTTTTTAATCAAACTTTGCATGAAAGATTTCATTTATACCTCAGACGAATATTCCATTCAAAAAAAATGATCAAAAATTTCGCCATTTTTAATTTTTCATATTCAAAATTAAATTAGCTTTAGTAGGGGAGACCGAGGCAGATTAGCCAGAAAATGTTTTTTTTTTCATTGCGTATAATTTATAAGAAAAACGTTTGTAACAGGCTGATAAATATTTCAAGGAATAAGAAGGAATGTGTTTTCATCGAATAAGTAGTGGTTTCTTTAATATTCCTTCTAAAGCAGGCTATAACATCCCACTTAATACCATGCGTAGCTAATCTGCCCCAGTTTCCCCTACTCAACCTGTTTGGTTAAATGGCCGAAATACAAGTTTCAATCGAAATGCATCTGATTAAGCAGAATTCATCATTACCAACGGACAATAATTATGCTAAAGTCCTTAATTCATTCATTTAATCATTAAATTATTCCCAAAGTTATAAGAGTTTCAAGTCTTAAAAATGTGAAATCTCAACTTGAAAACGCTTTCCTGTAAAGTTGGCCAATCGCGAGTTATTCGTTTTGTATTCAGAGCTGTCGATATTCTAAAAGAGGAAAAATTATCTTTTAGCCCTTTAAGGATGAGAGAGTCAAAAATTTGAGACTACTAGAAACAAAAAACACTTTTTTTACTTTTCAGTAAAACATAAACTTATATGACCTTAGAAAAGAGTTAATTTTAAGTAATCTATCTCTACACAGAAAAAAAATATTTTGTAAAATTGTTCGTAAATGTTTGTGAAATCCTATGGAGGACTTACGAAATGCTCGTGAATCATATAACCCACAAACAAGTTCGTAAAATGTTGTACTTATTCACAAACATTGTTGGTAAAAATGATCATTTGGCGACCATTTTTTGTACTTTTACAAACATTTGTTCATAAATGTTCGTAAACATACAAAAAAATGTTCGTAAAATTTTGTCATTTATTCCTTTTTTTCTTCTGTTTGTCTGGCAAATATTTACGAACAAATAACAAAATTTTACGAACATTTTTTGTGTGTTTACGAACACTTACGAACAAATGTTTGTAAAAGTACAAAAACTGTTCGCCAAATGATCATTTTTACCAACAATGTTTGTGAAAAAGTACAAAATTTTACGAAGTTGTTTGTGGGTCATACGATTCACGAGCATTTCGTAAGTCCTCCATAGGATTTCACAAACATTTACAACCAATTTTACAAAATATTTTTTTCTGTGTATATTAAAAATCATGAGAACTGTTTTCAGTATTAATTAGCTAGTAAGATTCCATAACTTCTTCAATAAGTCACTCGGTCAATAGATAACATTTTTCGAAAAGTAAATCATTTATACTACGTTAATACAATTCACTTCCTCATGATGCTCGCGTTTCTATGAGAAACATTGATGGTTATTTCAAGTCCAGTCTTGCTTGATTCGTTCTGATACAAAAAAAGTTTTTAATTTAAAAGCTCTGCGGCATCGCAAGTCTTTAATTCTTTTTCTAAAATTAATTACAAACGAGTTTTATGAGTTATCACAATTTCATAAACGTACATTAATTTGAAAATAATTTTTTTTTACTCATACTCCTAGGTGTCTACACATTGAGAGAAATTTTCAACAAAAAAATGGGCAATATCAGTTTAAGGACACGATCATCTGAGTCAAAAAATTCTAGGCTCAAGAACTGATATAGAGGAGAAAGAGGACGAAATGTTAAAGAAATTAAAGCAATTATCAACGAACTATGGGACTGACAACCTCATCCCGTACAAGAAAAAATAATAATGCATGTCTAGAAATCCCCTTGCGAGAAAGCCTTGTTCCTTTATGCAATGTTGTGCCAGCATTATTATTTTATTATTATTATTATTATCAACAAATTTTACAATTCGTCACCAAAAGTGACTTTTTTTTAAAGGTTGTTCAACGTTTGTACAATTCCAGATTGTTAGTATTTATTTATATCTGGAATTGAACAGACGTTAGAACAACCTTTAAAAAAAATCATTTTATCATTCATTTTTATTTATTGTAAAATTTGTTGATAATTGCTTTAATTTCCTTACCATTTCGTCCTCTTTCTCCTCTATACCAGTTTTTGATCCTAGAATTTTTTGACTGAGATGATCGTGTCCAGAAACTGATATTGCTCAGGAGGCTCAGGACAACGCGGACAACGATTTGATTAGTTTTGTAGGTTAGTTAACAGTTTAGGACTCGCCTAAAAGTGAAATTTTGAATCAAATAATGTAATAAAGTTTGGTTGAAGTCCGGATTTAATATTGTTATAACTGGTTTAAGCATGCATAGATATTTGGTCTGCTCACTGTTATATGGTCTACGAAATGTTTTCCAACCATTGTGTGTTGGACCAAAATCCATTATTGATACATATTTTGCATATGGGAGTGTATTTTGATTAAAATAATCATAATTTAGGATGTAAGGGAAAAATACCGGAAGTGATAATGGAAATGTGTTTATAACAGCCGGATGTTATAATATTATTGCACTCATATTAACGTAAATAATCCGTAAAATAAAATTTTAGACCAAAAAGTTGTGTATAGATAGATAGATAGATTGTATAGGGAGCATGGTACGATCTGTGGGCTGCAGACACCTAGGCTCTATTTGAGCCCCTTATGTCTACCCAACAAACCTTACTCCAATTCTTTTAAAATGTGGCTGAACTGCAGAATATCCCGAGCTGCCGCTCTTTTGATATCCCCCAGTGTCAGCACTTCTTTCTTAAAGATCTGAATTCTCTGGCTTGAGAATTTGGAACAGTAACATAAAATGTGTTCTACTGTTTCCAGACTCTCTCCACAACCCCTGCAAGCTGAGGTAACGTCTACACCCAACTTTGCAAGATGTGAATTTAGCCAGTGTCCTGTGTAAATTCCTATAATAACCCTCAAATTCCCCCTGTTAAGATTTAACAAGAGTTGAGATCTATTTAAATCTAATCCATCTATTACAGATTTCGCGAAACTACAGCCTTTTCCGTTATTCCAAAGGGCTGTATGCTCTATTCCTGTAGTGTAATATATTGGAAGTAATCTTTCCGTAATTCTTTCTCAACTCCCAAGACTGGTTCAGGGCCTATAAAGTCTTGATATACACCAATCTTCGCGAGTTTATCTGCTATTTCATTTCCTATAATATCGTTATGACCAGGACACCACAGAAGAATAATATTATTATTCTCTGCTAATCTACAAAGATTAGCCCTGATCTCCTTAACAATTTTAGATGTTATAATACCCTGATATGGCGAGGAAAGTGTCTTTTTGCTATCAGAGATAAAATAAATATTTTTTCCTGTGGGATTTTCGTTCACTAACATATTCGTTGCAATCAGAATAGCTCCGACTTCTGCCAAGAAAACTGTTGTGAATCTTCCCATCCTTTAACCAGTTGTGTATAAGAACAAGGGACAAAATTGTACCAATGCATTCTTTCTTTAATGGCCTCGCCTCTTACACAGTAGTAGAAATTTAAAAAAAAAATGCCTTTTTTAAAAAAAAAAGTTCCCCTATCCTTGTAGGCAGAAACGTCAGAATTTAAAAAAAAAAGGCAATTTTTTTACGAAAATTGCTTCTAGTGTGTAGACACCAAGGCTGTAAAAAATTAGTACCAAAAAAAAATCTTATGAGGCATATTTTGTAGATTTGTAATAGGGCTCTCCAAGAAAAAAAGTTTGAGGCGAAATATGAATTAGAACCTGAAATATTAATTTTTTTATAGAGAACCGTGATACACTGATACAATTTTGTCCCGTACTGAATGTGTGAGATAGCCAATACAGAACCGTGATATGGAGCGGCTACACGTATCCAAGGATAAGATAGGATAAGAGTGAAGAAGCATAAGGGGTGCAATTGTGGCCTGGGTGCATCGGTAATTCTAAATGGAGAACAGATTTCCCCTGGCAAAATCTTATCTTATCTCATCTTATAAGGGAGGAACCCGAGGAAATCACTATTTCCGAAGTAAACACCTTTCTTCCTATTCACTGAAGTAATTTATCAATCTGATAGGGGGAGGTGTGGGGCTACTTTGAGCTGTGGGGCTAGATTGTTATACGATATTTTCGATTATTTCTAAATGAAGCTGGTTCTTACAATTATTTTATTTAGATTCACAACTATTTTGTCTATCCAAATTTAAATCATGTTGTTAAAACCTAATTTCCATCAGAAATATGTGAAAAAATCATATAACAATGTAGCCCCACATCTCAAAGTAGCCCCACCTCCCCCTATTTTTTTTTACAAACTAGAGGGAATAAAAAATTCACTTGCTGTCTAATCATGCCTCGGTGTCTCCTAAGCATTTCAGAATTAACACTACAAAAAAAATTAAATAATAAAAACGTATAACGATACTTAAATAGTGTTCCCTGATCCCAAACTTAAGTGTACAGTTTAGGCTGATCCTTAGAGCGTAAATTTTGGCAAATTGTGCTAAAAAAAAACTTCAGCAGCTGTCCATATCATACCCCGCCCTCCCCTATAGTGGGATGCATACTGTAATATCACATGAAATAAAAAGTATTTTCTCACCGTAAATCAATCGGATTTCTTTTTCTGTTTCTGGCCAGTTCACCTTGATAAGTTCCTGCATGATGGCAAGCAGGAAAATCGTAGTCTTCCCACTTCCTGTTGGCGCCGAGACGACCAATGAAGCGTCAGAAAAGACGCAATCATTGAAAAGCTTGGCTTGCACTTCGTTAAACTGCTCAATATCGGCAAATAAAGTTTGATACCTAATAGCTGCAATAGAAATCAATTAATAAGAACGAGTTCTACTGAATTATTAAGATTTTAGCTTACGTATTTTGCTTTTATCCATAATTATTCTTGGATTTTCGGAAATTATTTTTTGCAAAACAAAAATTAAACATGTCGGTATAATTGAACTGTTTACTGTGTTTGCCACGAGTGTCGCAAGTATAGTTTTCGCCTTTTCGCCGGATTAGTCAGCCGATTGACAGTATTTTTGCCGTGCATTGTTTTGGTTGCAGTGCTTTTCTTGTTTATTGCATTATTTTGTTGAAAATTATTGAATTTTTCTAAGAAAATGTCAGATAATGAAGGTAAAATTGTTCAGATAAGAAGCAGATAGTGTGGGAAATATGAGATTAACACTGACTCAATGTGTAATTGCAGAAAAAGCTGCTGGAGCAGAAGGTGCCTCAAATGATGAATCATCAAAAGACAATCCGGACGGTCCTACGATGCAAAAAATCGAAGAAATCATAACAATAGACCCGGAAACATATGACTTGGATCTCAATCATCAGCGGATAGGGCAGATAGAGGGTCTTGAGCCTCTTGTGCGCATCGAAAGGCTGTGTTTCAGGTGGAATTTAATAAAGAAAATTGAAAATCTACAGACATTGACCACCCTCAAGGAATTGGAATTCTATGATAACCAAATCACCAAACTCGAAAATCTCGATACTTTGGTCAATCTTGAGATTCTGGATGTGAGTTTCAATCGTCTGGGAAAGATTGAAAATATTGAGATGCTGACGAATCTTGAACGGTTATTCCTGTGCGCAAATAAAATTCCCAAGATTGAAAACTTGGATTCCCTGGTAAATCTAACGATGTTGGAATTGGGAGACAATAAGCTGAGGAAGATTGAGAACCTCGATGCCTTAGTCAATCTCAAGCAACTCTATCTGGGAAAGAATAAAATCACACGAATTGAAAATCTCGATAAACTGACCAATTTGACGTGCTTGAGTCTCCAAGCCAATCGGATTACAAAGATTGAGAACCTGGAAAAACTTACTGAACTCTCTGAGCTGTACTTATCTGAGAATGGAATTGAAAAAATTGAGAATTTGGAGAATAACAAGGCTATTGAGACGCTGGATTTGGCACAAAATATGATCAGCAAGATTGAAAATCTTTCCCACCTCACGGAACTCGAGGAATTCTGGGTATTTCTCATTGATAAAAAAAAACTTTTCCTCAGGTAAAACATCTTTTTTTTTCTACTTCCAGCTCAATGATAATTCCGTCTCTGATTGGAGTTGCATCAATCATTTATCGGGAAATAGTAAATTGGTCACAATTTATCTGGAGCGCAATCCCGTAGCGTCTGATGTTCAGTATCGGACAAAGCTCAAATTGGCCATAGCGTCTCTCACAAAAATTGACGCCACCCTGTGTCGCTAGTCTTCGGAGGAAAGTTAAAAAACAGGCCGCTTAAGAAAATATCAATACCTTTTGTTTAGGAATGAAAGAGATAAATTTGATAAAAATCGCGAAACAATAAAAACAGAGTCTCTTGGCAATTCTTGGGAACACAGCGTCTCTACTTGAGACCATTGTCTGCAGCTCCATCATCCGATTCATCGTCCTCAGAGGCCTCAATTTGAGCTCCGAGGTCTCGCAGTTGCTGTCGATACTGTTTGATCCTGGTATCCTGCAAGAAATTGTAAAAGGGGGTTATCATTGAGATTTTTAAAGTCTACACATTTTTTCTCTTTGTCTTTTTAAAAATAAAAAAAACCACTTAATAAATTTATCTTTAATCCTAAATAAATTGTTTTATTTAATCCCGAAAAATCATGTCCTTAGAATTGAAAAAAAACACGGGAAGGGCAAGTGGATTATTTCGCTAAAGAATTCAATAATGCGGCTTTAAAAATTATAATAAAAGAATATTAAGAGCAGAGATAGGAGAAGGCTTCAGGCTGCGGACACACTCTGGCTTAGAACACTTGATATTTTTCCCTTATTCCTTTATTGAATCAAAGTCATACACTTCCTGAACGAAGATGTCGTCATTTTCATTAATGCTGTCTACACACTAGAAGCAATTTTTTGCCTTTTTTTTAAAAAAATTCTGACATTTCTGCCTACAAGGATAGAGGAAATTTTCTTTAAAAAGGCATTTTTTAAACAAATTTCTCCTAGTGTATAGAGGCCATAAGGGAATATGGAAAAAATCTGAAGTGTTCGAAACCAAAGGATGTGCGAAGTCTAAAAGCCTTCCCCTCCTTCACACCTCCTTTCCCCCAAAAATATTTTTATTGGTTTGCTTAGAAAAAAAAGCTTTAAGTCTATTTGGTTTATTATTGCATATTTTTTGGAAAAAAATCGCCATTTTTAATTTTTTCAGATCAAAGTTTATCGGTCTATTATCCTCTCTGAAGATCTTATTTTTCAAATGATTTGGTCAAATTTGGATTTTTTGGAAAGGTCTTGATATTTTCAACACATCTGCATCAGTATTAATCGGTAATGAATCAGTACCATCGGTACACGTTAGTAAATGATTTTTAAATTAAAACTTCTTAATTCTTAACTAAAATTTCCATTCCGGAACGGTTTTCTGATTTATGAATCAATTTTTCGGGAGTAAACCTAAAAGTAGGCGAAAAAAAATTCGCGGAGAGCTCTATCTCGTGAGTTTGAGCATTTCGAGCACCTAGGATGCTTTGTCATCTTTAGGTTATCTTCAATGTGACCTCCAATTCTGAACCTGTGTTTCCTGGTTAGGTGACTTTTTGTCAAAGAAGATTCCTGGGGGTAAATTATCTAAATTTCGTGAGTTGGTTACCAGTGACAGACTCACCAAAAAAATCGACCACTTTGTTTTCCGAATTATTTTTGAGTAGTGGACCATCAATCTGTGAGAAGTGTCACGAAAATATCGTGAGAAATGTCACAAAAATGAGCATAGAGAATCACACTTACTTATTGACAAGTTTCGGAATTTTCTCATTTTTAGCACTTCTCACGTTCTCACAAAGTTAGAGAATTTACCGCCTGGGTTTATTCAAGAAACCAACCGATTTTAATTAAACCCAAGAAATGGCTCACAGGGGATACAAAGGGCTTTCTAACCTAGGTATCAAAGCCCTCTCTTTTTTAGTCAAATTTAACCTGTTATTCTAAACAAAATATTTGTTTATTAAAAACTATAAAATTCTAACTAAAAAAATCATACAAATGCAGTTTAGATTGTAATGAATTTAAAAATCCTACAATTCAGAAAAAAATTTACAATGTTTTTTTTTCTTTGTTTTCAAAATTTTGTAAAATAACAAAATGCATATAACAAAATTATGCAATTTTTAAGGTTAGATTTAAAAATTTGAAAATATTTAAGTTATACTAAGAATATCTACAGTAGAACCCCGCTATAGGCCATCGCTCTATAGTCCACAATTTATCGACCGTTGATTTCAAAACACTAATTTTAAGTTAGATTATGTTTTCTAGTACGCGACAGGCAATGTTGTCATAATTATTTTAATATTTTTGGCAAACTTTATTGAGTAGTTGTGATAATTGTGATCCATAATGAAGAGAGCAAAGACAAGTACTACAATCGCAAAGAAAGTGGAAGCTGTCGAGCAATTTCAATACTAAAAGTCGTTGATAATTTTAAAAAAATGACATGGACTATACTGCGACCCAAGTGTCAAACCTGGAACCAAATATGGCCTATAGCGAGGCTCTACTGTATTGTGTACTTAAGAATAAAAATAATTTTATTAACTCTGTAAGCCCACTATATCGCAATATGGCTGCTGCTTTCTAGTGTTTCCTTGGCGGTTTTATATAAAAAAATTTATCAACTTCTCTTAAAATTTAGTTTTGCTAAGAGATGCTCGGATGAAAATTTGTATGCACATTTCCTTATTAAAATAGCCCAGTTTTGCTCTGAATAATGCTGCTTATATGAAAACGTTTCATTGCAGTCCATTCCAATTAGGATCTTATTGTTTTTTTTTTAATCCTATATAAAAAAAAATATTTGAATAAATGCAAGGGCTAAAATTCATATTGAGAAACCCATAAATTATCCAAAAACGCATCGCAAAAACCCGAGAAATCCAATTTTTACATCGCGAAGGACGACAAAACAGAAACCTTTGTCAATAAAAATTGGAATGAGTTACCCCTTTAAAAAATTCTCTTCAGCTCACCTGATCAGCAAGCAATTCAAGTAGATCCTCCTGTTCCACCTTCAGTTTCTCCCTCTCAATGGATTCCTCTGTGAATTTTTCCTGGAATCCTCTCAGCGTCAGCGTCAGCCTCTCAACATCCTGCTTCAGCTGAGAATTCTCCATCTGCAAAGCTTGAATCTGAGGGCTGTCGTGATGATTCTGATAACCATTTCCTGTGATATTGAGACCAGCCACGTGATTACCAATGTGATTGATTTGACTAGTTTGTAGCTGATGTGCCAGATCCGTGGCAGCAGCCAATTGTGCTTTCAGCAGGATATTTGCATCCGACAATTGAGCATTGGATGATTGTGCTTCAGTCAATTGTCGCCTGGTTTCCTCCATTTCCTTCTCGCAACGCTTAATGGTCGACTGGAGTTCAGCAATTTTTGTATCTTGCTCCCGGATGATGTCCTTGTACTGCCCAACAATTCCTGAAGCTTCCTGACTGAGGGTTAGTTCCGTGATGTTGCTACCATCGGTCCCAATTGATGTTATGGTTTTTACGACAATTGCCTCGAGAGCCTTGAAGAGTTTGCAGAATTCATGGTCCAGGAGGACATCTAAGGGAGCTCTGAAGCGAATCTGTGGCTGTTTGGCTGCCTTACTGTAGCTTTCGTGTTTTGACACTTCGCCGAGTTTGGTCAGGAAGGTCTCACAGCTAATACGCTTGAGGACAAGCTGACAGAGGTCTTCTCTCTTGTAATTGGGTACGGAGTTATCATTGAACTGGATGCAGATGCCCATGAGGAAGGCACAGAGTCCCTGGATGAGATACTCATTTTCGTCATGTTCATTCGCACTGATTTGGGCAATCAGGAAGGCCACACTGTTGGGTGACGAGAGGAAACCTTTGACGGCTAGCTGGCAGTGACTGAGCCAGGTGCAGATCAGCATCAACAGACCGATTTTACTCTGGACCCGATAATTTCCCTGCTGTAGCAAAGTCGTGCATTGTTGCAGCAGAGACACTGGAGGACTTCCAACTGCTGTGGCTAGAAGAACACGAAGCAATTGTTCCTTCTGGGCAGGATTTTCAATCAGCCCGTGCATAAGAGCCACAGCACTGAACCAATTGGCCAGGGAATCAGTGCTGAACAATCCATCGCAGAGGAGTTGTCCTTGGGTGAGGCTACTGACTTCAGTGGATGAAGGCAGGAGGGTCTGCACGAGATTTGTCTGGCCAATTTCATTGCGATAGAGGAAGCATTCGTAGCAATACAGGACAGCGCATCTCAGGGTCAGAGGTTGCTTCTCATTCACCATGGACATCAGGAGAACGACAATTGCTGCCCTTGGGGGATTACTGGGTGCCATGACGAGACTCAGAAATTCCTGGTTATTCATATCTCCTCTCACAACTTCGCCTACGGTATTGATGGTTTCTGTGAGAATATCCGCAGGAACTCCACTGCTCATCAAGACGTTGCAGAGTGCTTCCAGCAGCCCGCTGTTCCTCATTGTCTTCTGGCACGATGCTATGATTTGATGAGAATTCCCTGGACTTACTAGAGACCTCACAACTTGCAGCATGCAGTGAATATTGGAAACTTTTTGAGGTGTCCAGCCGGTTTCCTCAAGTTCCGGGGGCATGGTAAACATCGGTGCTAGACGCTGAATGTAGCTGCCTTCCTTGAAAAATTGCTGATTGCTTGAATTGTTCTTCAGAAGATTCAGCATCAAGATCAGGCAATCTTCAACAACAATTCCTCCATCTGAACAACCCTCTTCCTTCATCACGTCAAATAGTCGATCAAAGGCATTCTCAAAAGCTACAATTTTCTGAATATTTGCATTGCCCTTGGTGAGTTGGATGAGCAACAGAAGAGCATCATTTCTCACAACTTCCCGGCTGTCACTGAGCAAATCCATCAATTTTGACACTCCCATTGGACTTACCAGAACAATCTCCTGTAGCTCCTTCGGGCGATACTCAATGAGACTCGTGAGGAATTTTATCGATGGCCATCTTACACGAAAATCATATTCTTCGAGATATGACAGGACAAGTCCAACATTCTCTGGATTCTTAATGAACATCTCAGTAAACTGTTCTCCCACATTCACCGAAACAGTCGGATTCTCCAGTTCTTCATCAAATTGCTCTGGAGATATGATATTGCACAGTGTATCAAGGGTATATCCTATTATCTCACAATCTGCCCGATCTGTTTCGAGAATTTGCACAAGAGCCGGCATTCCCTGAGCCCCAACTTCAATTCTATATTTCTTCGAAAGAGCCTTTAGAGCACGACAGGCATCCCGTCGATCCTCGAGGAGTGTGGATGATGACACTCTATCCACCAATTTCTCCACCTGGAACAAATGGGAAAAATAGGAACATGAAGAGCGCCCCAATGTTTCCCAAAATCCCCTACTTTCACCCTCCCAGATTAAAAGAAAACTTACAGTTTCAGCTCCGCTGGGCACTTGACCAGCCTCTGGTGTACCCAGAACACTCTTGAGTCCTCTCTGGAAGAAATCCATATTGCTGTCTTGTGGATTTGTGCCCCAATTTCCTCAATTTTCACACTGTTTTCCCAGCATTTTGCACACCAAGTACACGTCACTCGGACTATTCGCCGTACTTCGCCGTGCAGTGGGAATGAGTTTCAAAAATTCCACCGAAGAGTGCATCTGTGGTGCTTGACACAAGAAGAAAGTGCTGAAAAATCGTTAAAATCCCAGAAAATACCCCAAATATCCCTACATCTATTTGTGCACGAGAAAGAGGATAAGCCAGAGAACACAATGTCAGATGTACAAGTGCTCCTGGACATGGGATTCTCCAGAGAAAGAATGTAAGTTTGCCATTGAGGTTAGGTTTCTGTTTATAAATGTCTCTGGATTTTTTTTTCGGGGGCTTTCTGAGTAATATTTTTCCTATTGCAGTGAGCGGGCTTTGGCGGTGACTAATAATAAAGGTGTGGAGCCTGCTATGGAATGGTTGCTGGCCCATGCTGATGATGAGTTGCCAAATGAAGTTGTGACAAGTCCTCCAACCGGCACAGCAGAATCTGTTCCAGCAGAGCTCCCACAATCCACTGAGCAAGGCAAGGTGGATGAAGCTGAAGGCAAAACAGAGGGGAATGACGAAACTGTGGCAAAATCTATCAAATGTGACGAATGTGGACGACAATTCCGATCATCTGTGGAAGTTGAATATCATGCAGTAAAATCTGGACATTCAAGCTTTTCCGAGTCCACGGAGGAAAAGAAACCCCTGACTGAGGAGGAAAAGAAGGCACAATTGGCAGCACTTGAGGAGAAGCTGAAACAAAAGCGCCTGGAAAGGGAGGAAAAGGAGAAACTTGAGGCTTTGGATAGGGAAAAGACACGTATTCGATCCGGCAAGGATCTCCTAGAAGCACGTAGGAAGATGGAGGAAATTGAGATGGCTAAGATAATTGAGACGCGCAAGAGGGAAAAAATTGAGGAGAAAATGGCCAAGGAGAGGGTTAGAGCACAAATTGCAGCAGATAAGGAAGCACGGAGAGCTAAAATGGCAGGTGAAACTCCACCAAATCCAAGTGCTCCTGTTGTTGAACATGCCACACCATCGTCATCCACATCGATGGGAAACACTCCACCGAAGAAGTACTCCAGCACAAAGATTCAAATACGCCTGCCGGACGGAAGTTCTGTGGTGGAGACATTTGATGCCAAGGAGCAATTATCGGCTGTGCGATTGTTTATTCAACTCAAACAGGGCATCGAAGTCCCTTTCCGCCTAATGACATCCTTCCCGCGAAAGGTTTTCGACGAGGAGGACTTTGAGAAGCCACTGGAAGTACTCGGTAAGTCTATTTCCTTTTATTTTTCAGAGTCTTATGTAGGTCCTTGAAATTTACGTTGATACCTCCAGATTTGATAAAAAAATATGAATCTTTTAAAATGTTACAACTTTCAAAAACATTAAAAAAAAAATTGTGGAGCTATCATTCAGGCACTGAAGTCCAAAAAAAAAAATAATTTTACAATTTAAAAAGTTGGCAAAGCGTCCCAGCTTTGCGGAGTGCTCGCACTCACGAGAAATAGCTATTCGTGTATTATCATTTCGCATGCTTTTTGGGTAGATACCGCTTTAATACCGATTAAAAATTATTGATAAATTAAAAAAAAGCATTCCAGAATAAGAAATTCCCTTAGAAAATTAAGTTCTAGAATAAATAAAAATAAATAAATAAGAGAAAAGTACCAATTTACGGATATACTACCGATTCACTACTGGATTAAGTCTGATGCAGTCGAGTTGGAAACTTCAAGATCTTTAAAAAAAAATTCAAATTTAAGCAAATGGTTTGAGAAATACGCCATACAAAGGGGTTAAACTTTGATGTTCGAAAATCGACATCGAAATGGTTTTCGAAAATAGGAGTCCAAGGATTTGAAATATCCGCCTTGACTACCTCTAAAACATATTCGAAAATGGAAGAAATCGCAGGAGCCGTTTTCGAAATAAACACAAAGACATGGTTTTGGAGGGGTGGAAGGGGTGGGGGAAAAGAAAAAAAGGGTGTCCTCGGTAATGTTGCCTTATGGGAGAGATTTCGAAGAACCAAGGTCGATATCTCTTACCGTTTGGCCTCTAGTCGTGTCACAAGCTTTCGAAAAAATATAAAAAAATATATTTGAATTTTTTTTTGAGAAAGATACATTAATTTCGGGTATTATACCGACTCATGACCACTTAAGTCCGATGCAGTCGGGTTGGAAATTTCAAGATTTTTCAAAAAAAAATCCAAATTTAAGCAAAATGGTTGAAAAATAGGCCCTCCAAAGTGGTTAAAATTTAAATGTCGAAAATTCGATATAGAAATGGTTTTTGAACATAATGACCTCTACAGATTAGAGAAATTTATGTCCATATTGAAGCGTTTTTCCTACACAAGCGTAGGGAATTTGTTTCAATATGGACATAAATTTGTCTAGTGTGTAGAGGTCATAAGTGTCCACTGACGAAATATTCGCATTGGCTGCCTCTAAAACATATTCGAAAATGAAAGAAACCGTGGGAGCTGTTTTCCAAATATACCAAAAAACATGGAGAAGGGGGTTTGGTGGAAAAGGAAGAAGACTGTCCTAGATAATGTTGACTTATGGGGGGGGGGGGGGGGGGGGGTCGTCGAAGACGGGAAGTTGATATGTCTTACCGTCAAAAAAAGTGGATTAAATCACTGCTCCCTCTTGGAGTTCTAGCAGTAAAAAATTAAATAATGTCACACTTTTTTTAAGGCATAAAAAATCAAACTTCACAAAATTCGAAATTCTGTGAGATTAGATCCTATTCTAGGCAAAAATTTAATCATTCTATTAAAAATATAGATTTTTAGAAAAAGCAGCAACTATCTAAAAATATAGGCACTCTAGCACAGCTACCAGGAAATTTGATTTCTATATTTAAAAGATGTTTAATATTATGATTTGATTCTTTACTGTTAGAACTGTTATGAACTAGATCTAGATTTGTCTCCATTTCGGGATTTTGACCTTCAAGATTTTGACCTTCAGGATTTTGACTTTAAAAATTTTAACCGAGATCCATTCACAGATATTCCAATCAATCACAAGAAAACATGGTTTTGGGTTTCCATTTTATTATTGTTAAAATTTACAAGTGGCTCCGACCACTGAGGGCATCCCTAACCAATTTAACAGCATACTTGGCTGTTCCTGGAGACGTTGTAACCCCTGAAGCTCCATGTCCATAATTATGAATCACTCTCATGGGTTTTCCGTGGGAAGTTTCAAAGAATTCCACCTCTACACGAACAGGATCTCGATGAGGGCGCAATCCCACGGATTCACGTATAACTTCAGCCCCTCGGAGACTAGGCAGGAGATCTTGACAGCGCTCACGAATGGATGTAGAATCATATTTGCAAATGTTGAGATTGTAGGAATCAAATTGGCGTGTTCCTCCAAGAGTTACACCCTCAAATCCAGGAATGATGTACGTATCATAGTCCCCGTAGAAGGCTGTCTTGACCCATGGTGCCTTCACCTTGATAATCTGCCCACGAACTGGCACGAGTTTGTTGTCCCCTAGCATCCACTTCGATCCCAATCCTGTGCAATTCATCACCAGATCAAATTCCTTCTCCAATTCTGTAATCTTCCTCACGGACCTTGTAACGAATCGTCCACCATTCGCGAGGAATTTTTTCTCAGCCCAAGGCTGAAAAGTTCTGAATTCTGTCAAGAGAGTTGAGAAGAATGAACCGTATTTCCAATCTCCGGGACAGATTTTTAACTCATCCTCTGTGACCTTGCGATAAAGTGGCAGAATTTTTTCAATGCGAGGATTGCGCACTAATGCTGGACTTATAGATGAGAATAGGTAGCCAGATAGATTGCAAATGCCAACTCTGGCACTTCCTTCTTGCCTCCGAAGTCCATCCCAATGAGCATAGGCATCCTCAATCCATTGCTGAGTGATTTCCTCAGTGGGTCCAGCAAAGGAAGCTGCTGGTCTGAAGATTCCTGCTGCAACAGCTGATGTTGTGTCTGTTGACCATTTTTCTGCCACAATTGTCACACGCGCATCACGAAATTGACTCTGAAGCTCCAGGGCTGTTGTAAGCCCTACGATTCCGCCACCCAAAACTCCAAAATTCATCTTGACCAGATCACAAGACAATTGTCACTGAATCCGAGTCACAATATAATCTTATGGCTATTAATAAGGCAATTACCAATTGGGGTATTGAGCGGGATGAGGAGACAATTGGAGTCTGATAAGCATTTGAATGAGTGTGAAAGTGTGAAGGCAACTTTTCTAAATAATCAGAGACGAATTGGGAGTTGTATTAAAGGAATTTATTTTCTTGGAGCTGAGGAATTCAACTGATAGGAAAAATTAGTGCTTGACAATTGTTAAAATAGCAAGATTCAGGATTCAGGAATTGACCGCACTGACCCTATATCAAATACTCAAATCAGGATTACTAGTTAATTTTATTGTAAGGTGGCAAAATGTCCCTTAAATTGATTGCTCAGTGTCCTCAGTGTAATAGTTTTGATGAAGAAAGTCATCAATTCAATTTCAATTTCTTTCAAAATCAATATTCGTTTAATAACCGATTCATAATCGGTTGAACCTGGTTTCATGCTTATCCATAATTCCAAGGCCTTTCGAACAAAGCCATTATTTAACTTAATCGGTTGAGAAATATGCTTTTTAGTACCGATTAATATTTGACCTTGAGAACAAATATTTTAAGGCTATTTTCGTATGTGAGCCAAAAAAGCGACAACGTAACTATTAAAATCGCCTTATATGGACGCGGGTAGGGATTCTTTGAAGGATCCAAATGGTTATCTGTAACAAGTTTAAGAACGGCTAGACAGAAAAAAAGATATAATAATTTTTGCTTTCTATATAGTTAGTGCCAATAACAATATAACAATTCAATTAAAGTTTTTTTTTATCAAATTTTTTTATTAATTGCATTTGTATGAAAGTGAATTTTATTTTATTTCAAAAGAGAAAAACATCTTATAGTACTATACTGACGATTTTCTTTTTTTAGCAAAAACTTAAATTAATTTTATGCTTAATTTATTGAAATATCACAACAAATAGGATACAAGCCTCTTATGGCCTCTACATCCTAGAGGAATTTATGTCCATATTCAAGCAAATTGTCTATGCTTATGTAGGAGAAACTCTTCAATATGGACATAGATTTCTGTAGTGTGGAGAAACCAATTACAGTTACTTAGTAGGCAATAAATTAAAAAAAATGCGAGAAAAGAATAAAAGGGGTGGCAAAGTGTCTCAGGATTTGGGAAATGTTCGAACTCGTGAGTTAGATTTTATATACCTCAGAAGTACTTTCGCATCATTTACCATTTACCGGTTCTCAACCGATTTGAGCCGATCCATATGTCATTCAAAGAATCCTCCAAAATTGTTTTAAAAGTGTCGATTTTCGGCTATGAACCGGTTCTGAACCGATTTAAACCGGTTCAGTTTTATAGGAAATTCCAAGACCTTTCCAACAAGCCCAAACATGACCACATTCACTTGATAAATGCGCTCTCTAGTGTCTTTTTAACCTTTGATGATTGAACGAATGATTGAATGAATGATTCAACGATATTTTCGTCTAAGGACGAAATGTCCGCCTGGGTAATAACTAAAACATATCCAAAAATGAAAAAAATCGCACGACGCGTTTTCGAGAAATCCAAAAAAAAAACATGGTTTTGGAGGGGAAAATGAGGGGCATGTTAACGATCCTTGTGTCGACTTATGGTGGGGTCCCCCTTAGGTCACAAGTCGCTATCTCTTACCGTTTGGCCTCTTGATTTGGCGACAGTCGGACGGACAGACGGACAAACAGCGTGACGACATTTCTCACAAGGGAAGTACTCGAGTCATCAAATTCTTATAAATCTGGGGCTTTGCTCAACTACGCAGAAAGGCATCAAATTAAACGTGGTATTTTCAAAAAGTGCGAAATTTGGTTGATTTTTTTTTAATTCCTCAAATTTGAAAATATGCAGCATATAATAAAGAAAATTCGAATGAGACTGCATGCAGCGGTGGCTCAGCAGCGGTACAGCGCAGGACATTCAACAGGAGTGCCGCGGGTTCGATCCCTGGCTCCGTCTTTTTTTCATTTTAATATCTTTTTTTTTTTCAATAAAAAATTCTATTCTTTATTAAGTTGTATTATTGTAGTGTAAATTGCTTATAGTGCCGAATGAAAATCCTCAACAAATTTAAGTTTAAAAATTTAAATCGCATAATTTATCGAATTATCAATTTGCTAGTAGAAGAATAAAAAAAAACTGTATATACTTACAATCAGCTATCTCGTTGTAAATATTATTTATAGTTTTTATTGAAATTTTATAAAAGATTAGAAAGGTCGAAGACCCAAACCAATTTTTTTTTGGAAAAATCATTTGCAAGTGCACTAAATTTCTGAGAAATGATGTCACGCCGTTTGTCCGACAGTATGTCATCACTTCTACAAGTCGAACGGTTACAGATAGAGATTTGGGACCTTCGAGAGACCCCCCATAAGTCGGCCTACGCATCAATAAATTAATGTTAGTTTTACACCTTTTTAAGGATAAAATTAACATGAAAAAGGGTACCTTAAACCCCAAATACACCTAAAAAGGGTAATATTTACACCGATTTTGGATCAATACTTCAGGGTAAAATTAACATTTCCGGAATGTTATTTTAGCTTTTTCGGATTTCTCTCAGTGTAATATCGGGTTTTCAAGGTCAAAAGTTAAAATTACTTTAGAAACCATATTTCTCAACCGAATGGGTGATGTTTGGGCTTTTTGGAAAGGTCTTGAAATTTCTGATAATTCCGAACCTGTTTAAATAGAATAGATTATGAACCGGTAAGCAAATTTATATCCGAAAATTAATTGTATTTTGTATAGCTATTCTGGGCGATTTTTGAGTTATTTATGATTTGGATCAAATTGGTTGTGTGTGAACCAGTAAATGGTAAATGATGCGAAAGTACTTTTGAAATAATAGCCTTCAACGCTTCGGTAAGCTTTGCCTCCCCTTTTTTAAATTGAATTCTGTTTTACATGATTTAAATCAAAATCTCAAGTAGCAAATTTCGAATTGTGCCTCTGTAAATTTGAATGAATCATAAATGATTAATTTGACCATAATCAATTATGTCACCCTGTGTAGTCAATTGAGTGAATTATAAATCAAAAATTAAAATAATTTTAATTTAAACATTTTGAGTTTAGAACAGAGGTGTGCAAGATCCGTTGAAACCGAATAAACGTCAAATGAAACGTGTACGTCAATTATTTTGACATTTATTCGGTTTCAACGGTTTTTGCACACCTCTGGTTTAGAACGTCTAGAAACGCTTCTAAAATATAAGATGATAGAACCTTGCACAATACAAGTTCCTTATCACTTCTACATTATCCTAAAAAATATTTTTCAAACAAAGATTTGCTTGATATTTGGGTTTAAATCCTAAAGCAAACATCTCGAAGCTAATAAAATACAGATAAGAAATGATTTCTAAAAGGATGGAAAATATTTCTTTTATTTCTTATATTTGTTTTAGATGCTATAATGATTTTTTTTTAGTAAAAACTCCAAAAATATGTCTTTTTAGGTCTCGTTCCATCGTCAGTCGTAATCGTCACGAAATAATTATATCGATCTTCTCCCCAACTCCAGGAGCTTCAAGACACGTATTGCTAATATTCTCCCCTTATCATAAATTTGAAAATAATTTGTAACTACTATAGGACTTTGGTAATAAATTACAATATCAAGAATATCATTTTTTGGCTTGGTACCTCATTCAATGGGGGAGGGTGTACAAATTCCAAAGGGGTAACAATAAATTGTTTTGCGTGGGTGTTTTAAGTGCTCTTTCGCCAAATTTACGAAGCTATTCTTCGGTGCAATTGTGTAAACATTTATTTACAAAATATTCCCAACTTTAGGAGAATTTTATTGTTATTCCGCTAGTGTGCTAACTATAAATAGCAAAGAAAGCCAATCTCCACACTAATTGCCCATTTGCAATAAATCAAGAGAAGAGAGAGATGATTTTTGTGTGGTGGTGGAGCCTTGGCCAAATATTTGACGTGCAAGAGAGGAGAGAGAGAGAGAGATGACAAGAATCTCTCAGTTTTTGCTGGATTTTTCCTCGTGATAATTTTGGACGTGTGTGTGGGAATGAAAAATTGTGCCTCTCGGTGGATAATTGCAAAATAATAGATGGCTAATTTAATTAAGAAAATAGTGGAAATTGACTAGGCTAGAGGAGATTGAATGAGCGACCGGTTTTCACAATGAACAAGAAGAAAAGAGAGAGAGCAAAAGGGGCTCACAACTTGACACATCGCACTTGTTAAAACGTAATGACACTTCACTTAAAAAAATTAATTGATAATGATAACACGGGTGCAATATCTTAAGAAAAAAACTAGTATTTATAGCAAGAAAGATTTCTAAACATTCATTGTTATTATTTGCTTAATGGCTTTTAGCTTGGCAGGCAATTTTATCCCAAACCCTGTGACTCGAATCCTAAAAAAGATTCGAACTCGAATTATGTTGTAAAACGAGTCTGAACTGAAACACTAAGATTGCTTTATTATTAAAATGCAGCAATAAAAATGTTAAATTTAACTAGACTAGATTTCTTTGGAATTTCTAGTTCAAAGACTTTTATTACAAAAATAGGACTAACGACAGTAAAATGTGTTTTTGAGCGCAATCTGTTGGTTTGCCTACATAAGGTAAAGTTCCCTGTAATCGGCCGGTTCCTCAACTCGGTCGGCCAGTTGGATTATTTATTCAATTTACTTATATTTGCTATAATGGTCTACCCTCTAACCGGTCTAACATTAAAAAGCTTATTATATCATACATAATAAAAATCAGTGAAAATTTCACAGAAATTGACTATAAAACGATAAACTGGTCGATATGAGGGCAATTTGCCTTAAACTTTATTACAAATGCTGCACTATTAGTCTACTAAATTTACGCACTTTTTAATTTTATGTCAAGGCTAATGTTAACCCTCAAGGCGTCAGCAAGGTTCTCTCGCTATAGCTATCTAACCTGTCTTTTTCAACCTGAATGTCTTTATACAAACTGCCATTTGGGAACTTTAAAGCCATGTAATTCATTATAATTTTAATTCTACTATTCTTAACCGATATTAATCATGTGTTCTTCACAGTCTTCCAAACGCTTAATCTTAAAAAAAAACTAAGGTCGTAGAAACAAGTTTTATAAAAACTAAGTGAATTAGAACTATCCAAGGAGTAACTCATATTGAGAAACTCTTGTCAATTGTACGAATACCGCTCCGCGAAACTCGAGAAACCTTTTTTTTGCATCGCAAAACTCGAGAACCCCATTTTCTGGATTGCGACACTCCAGAAACCCAAAAATTGCATCACGAAACCCAAAAAATTTGCTTTGCATCGCGAAAACCGAAAAAATTATTAATTTTTTGCATCCAGAAACTCGAGAAACCAGAAACCCTTATGAGAAAAATGTAAATGAGTTATCTTTTGGAACTATCCCTTCCGAAGTAATCAACTCAGGAACTGAAATTAGTGTCTTCAACATTTGATGCAAAACGGGGTCCTACAGAAACCTGAAATAGACAATTTTTATTTTAAAGAAATTTTATTTTTTATTGATTTTATTATTGATAGCATTGATAGACTCAATTTAAATTTTACAGTTTTTCAGCATTTCCAAGTGTTTTGATGTACTTTTAAAATAAAAATTTTTGATCAGTTTTTGGTCTGATAGAATGTTGTAGGTAGATAGTAAAAATAACAGATCTTTCTTGCCTTATGCTTTTAAATTCAAGAAATCTTCATAATGAATAATAGAGTTAATAAGGAGGATAGTAAAAACAAGATGAATTCTATAAGTTGAACTGAATTAGTTGAAATTTTGAATAGCAACCACTGATAAAATCAACTTTAAATTGAAAAGGAATCAATTAAATTGCAGAATTAGTAAAATTCAACCCTCAGCAATGGCCCAAATTCAATAAATAGTAGTAATAATTACTATAATATTAATAAAATGAAGCAATAAAATGGCATAAACTGCATTCAACTGACTGTTTGATATTGCTACTATTATCGTGTGTAATAGAATCAATTCGATTATCGTAGAAATTTTTTAACCGATTAACGCAGCAAAAAGTTCAACTTTCTACTACTATCGGTTGAATTCATTCTTCTTCTTTTATTTTGTGTAATTTCAGTAGAACTTTTGGAGGAAAATTCAGCTTACTTTGCTTTTCAACTACGAAAATTCAACTTGCTCGCTTTTCAACTTTACTTTGCTACGATTATCGTTGCAAGTTTACTACAATTATCGATGCTCTCCTATGACACACGATAATCGTAGTAATTATTTTTTGCTGTGTAGGATTATTAGGGATCTAATCAATAGGATCATTAAGATGATTAAGGGCCTAATTAATAGGATCTAGTCCCCGCCCGGCAGTGGCCTTCAAAGTTGAAGCCAATTTCTTACTTTCACATACAAATGCGTATGGGAATTTTTCTGCACTCGTGATCGTTATGCTAAATATTTAAAAGTGAGAAGTTTTTCCGTATTATAAGATACCTTTCCGTATGGAGGAATAAAATATACTAAATTTTTGGTTAAATATATTTTTCCTTGGAGCACTGTGAGCTGAGTCCGAGATCAATTTAGAAATTGTCTTCAAATAGCTCCATATAAAAAGGCCAACTTGCCAGGCGCTTGAGTAGGATGGATGTCCTAAAATATTTTTTCTCTGGGGGAAAATGTTCAAAAAAATATTGTAGTAAAAGAATGTAGAAAATTTTAAAAATGTTTTAAACTTAAAACTTACTAAAAAAAAAATTAAAAGTTAGAAAGATAAAGTTAAAGAAATAAGTTAAAAAGAATACAATGCTAAATATTGATTGGCCATTACGGTTTAACAAGTGCGCACTCTTGACAGTTTGCGCATGAAAAGTGGGGCTGTCGCCAGGAAAATATCCACTCACTCTCTCTCGGGAGATTTTCCATCAAGTCTCCCTTGCCAAGTTTTGTGCTGTGTTTACCAAACAACCCAACTTGTTGGGGGATAAAATGTACTCAATGGTGAGGTTCCTGTGGCAGTGAATATTGTGGGAATAAGTGCTGAAAAATAAAGTGATTTTGGGGCTAGGGAGACGCATGAGAAAATTTCCAGAGCTAGAAATGAGAATGATAACCTCAAAGAGAAAAGAAAAGTGAGATTATTGAAGATTTTTTCCCTGACACTTCTATTGTTCCCTTCTCTGGGGATCTTGGTGGGAGAGAGCTAAAGGCACAAGTCCTGGGAGATTTGGGGATTAGACATCAGGATGTCTTCGGAAACCCTGCCGATTCTTCTCATAACAGCCAATGTTGGGAGTGTCTTTGAAGATGTAAGTCTTTCTGCGTTGCTTTTTTTTTTTAGAAAATCGATATTTTCCCATGGAAAATACCCTTAGTGAAAATGGCCCAATTTTTTTTTGGTGGTGCCTTATATAGCCAGCAAAATTGCTCAAAACATGGGTCCAGGAGTTTATGGACGTCATCAAAAAGTTGGAGCCGGTTTTTCTGGCTGTTCACATGCAAGAAGTCGGTGGGAAAACTTACGAGAAATCTATGGAGTATGTGCAGGAATTCATTAAGATTCTCTGTGAAGCCAGTGAGCTGGCGAATTATGATCGAATCCGGATATATCTCGATGAAGACTATCAATCTGCTGAGCACTTTACCGTGAGAAAAAATAATAAGAGGACGCTGTTAGAGACGGTAGAATATTAAATTAATGGATTTATTTCTAGGCTCTGGGAAATCTCTATTTTGCAAGAAACTCAATAAAATCCCTGAAAATCTGGAACTTCCTGATCCACGAGTGGGAGGATGTTGTGGGCAAAAGCATCCATACGGGCAGCATTGAGAGCATTCCTACGAAAGAAAAAGCCAAATTTCCTCAAAATTTCTTCCCTGAGTGCAAATGGTCACGTAAGGGATTCCTCCGGACACGCTGGGACATTGAGGGAAGTGTGATGGATTTTGTTAATATCCATCTCTTTCACGATGCCTCCAATCTGGCAGCCTGTGAGGAATTCCCATCTGTGTACTGTAAGAGCCGAAGAAGAGCTCTTGTGCACACCCTGGAGCGCTTCGAAAAGGATACAGCCAATTCCCGGGCTCCCTACTTTGTCTTCGGTGACTTCAATTTTCGCTGTGATACCGAGGGGGTGGTGAAGAAGCTCACAGAAGCCCTTACGGCCCACAGAGTGGCCAATAAGAGTGCAGATAGTGTGAAAGTGCAATATCGTGATTCTGAGGGGCAGAATGTACTTACGGTGGGCAAAAAGGAATTCACCCATGCTGACCACCAGACACAATTCAAAGGAGAATGGCTGCGGAAGTTTGACCGAGAACTGGATCCACTTCGAGAGATTCTCTTTGAATATCCTGTAAGTTGTACCTATCCTAAATTTTTTGCTGTTGTACCACTTCTTGACTTGAAATTCTCCTAGATTGCATTCCCACCGTCCTACCCATTCGAGGAGGATCCAGAGATGCCGCAGAACTACATGAATTCACGCTGTCCAGGATGGTGTGATAGGATTCTCATGAGTCCAGCGGCAAAGCAATTGATTGCTTCGGAAGAAATTAAGTACTCATTGATTGGGGAGGATTCCTGCATGGGAGACCATAAGGTTAGTTCACTTTTGTCCTCATTTAATTAGCCTTATTCCCTCGTGCACTCATGGTGCTAAATTACTGCGTGAAAATTAAATATTTACTTAGAAATAGAGAATGTGCGTTAGATACACTATCGTACAAAATTTTACGAACAGGTTCATAAAGCACTTTCATTTGAATTATTTTCCTAATCTTTAAATTTAAATGATTATTCCCGACGTTCACAAAACCAAACACAAACCCTTAGCAATAAAAATTATAGAGCTGATTTTTTTTTAACTTTATTTAGGTAGGGTGAAAGGAACGTCTATTGACACTTTAAGAATTCGTGTTAGCACCTATTGACACCCTACTCTTTATCATTTGGGATATGAAATTTGAACATCTCTCTTTATAGTAAAAGGTATATTACAGAAAAAACGTTATATTACTTATATTTTAATAGATACATTAATTTTCAACATTTTGACAAAAGTGTCAATAGGGGTTCTCTGTCGAACAGACGTTCCTCCGGCCCTACATGACTTCGCTGACTTTACAATTTTAAATTAAAACTGACTTGTAAATTTATTGTAAACCCCGTACACCCAATCAGGAAAAATTTAGAATTTTATGATTATTTTTTATTCTGTCCTATTTGAAAAATTTATCTGTGACGAAACATATTCATTATGTTAGTGATATCCTTGGAAGAATTCTACGGAAACGGCATTTTAAAAAAGATTTTAACTACATCATACTTCAACTAAAATTATTTTCTCTTAAAATTTACGAAACACTACTCATTCTAGTTAATTAATTGACTAATAATTTCTTTCTGATTCTCAGAGCAGGAATGGGCTATTTTAACCCATTCAGTCAATGTACCAGAAATATTTGAGATAGAATGTTCATATTTTGGGATTAGTTTCCTACAGATTAGTAGATGAATTTTCTGAAAAGAAAAAAATTTTATCTCATATAGGGGCGCGGGGAGCCTCTGTCAAACACACATCTTAACGGTCACTGAATTTAAATTTTGTGCATTAATTCATTACAAACTCTATTGCTTTAGATAGAGTGACTATCCAAGAACACCAATTGGGAACTAGAATTCAAATCAGGAAAGAGGAAAGAGGCCAATTTTAACAAATTCGACGGGATGTCGTATTTTCCATCCGCCATTTTGAGCAAAAATTTTGCATGACCTTTCGCGAAGCAAGAAAAAAATAACAAAATCTATTTTCATCTCTGTCGGACTATTTTTCTCAAGTAATTGAATAACTAACGTTACTAAAAATCCATTCCCGACAGCAATTCGGATAAAAATTGCCCAGAAATAAATCATCAAAAATCACTCATATCAATTTGCGTATGATGTATAATACCATGGTAAGGAATGGGTTAATAGAGAAATTTCTTATTCGATAAGCCCCTTTTAGTCTGAGAATCTCAATTAATTTCTTCCTGATATAAAGACTTGCTTATAACCATTCTTTTGTGCGTTAAAGAACCATGGAAAAAACATGACTCTTCACCAGGTCTTTATTAAAAAGTTCTGTTTGTAGATTCCATAGGTAGAACGGGTTTAATTTGGAATCAGATCTAAATTGGGAATTTGTGATTTTCTCACTGTTTTAGACGGGTAAAAGGGGTTATTCATAAGCAATTAAAGTGGCTCGAGTTCCCGGTTTCTAGAAAAAATATACGGATTCTCTGAGTTCTCCGAGTTCTCTGAAAAAAAAAGTTTCCCGGGTTTACTGAAAAAAATATAGAGTAAGTGTACCAAATTCCGGCCAGCTTGCAATTTCGGCCACCATTTTTGTTCCTTGAATTTCTATGAATTTTTAGTTTTTGCATACTCTAAAGATTATACAATGCAAAAGAATAGCAAAAAAATGTAGCTTCGACAAACGAGATAACGTAAAAAAGGCATTGGAAGAATTCCTGAAGGGCAAGGAACTATGAGAATGAAGGTGGCCGAAATAGGGCACCAAAGCTATGTCTATATTTTTATTCATTTTAAAATGTATTAAGAATAAATTTAAAGTAAATAAAGACGATAAACTGTCTACAAGGTTCTAAGCAACACTACTTAAGTATAAGGCATGAGAAAAAATCAATTTCTATTAAATAATATATTACATTTCAAACTTGAGATTTTGGCGCTTGCATGCAACTATGCCGAAATTTGGCACACTTACCCTATGGGTTCCTCGATTTCCCTGAGAGTTCCCTGAAAAATTCATGGATTCCCAGAAAAATATGAGTTCCTCGTCAGTTCCCTGAAAAATGTATGAGTTCCCCGTGTTCCCTGAAAAAATTCATGGATTCCCGGGGAGTTCCTTGAATGGATGGGTTCCCGGTTTCCCTGAAAGTTCCCTGAAAAATTTATCAGTTCCTTTGGTTCCCAGAAAAATATGAGTTTTTTTTTCGTTCTCCGTAAATTCCCTGAAAAATTTATGAATTCCACGGGTTTCCTTAAAAAATATATGGGTTTTCCTCCGAGTTCCCAGAAAAATACAAGAGTTCCCTGAAAAATGTATGGGTTCCCAGAAAAAATGAGTTCCTCGTGAGTTCCCTGAGAAATGTATGAGTTCCACGGGTTCCCTGAAAAAAATAATGGATTCCCTGGGAATTCCATGAAGAATGTATGGATTCCCCTGATGCCCTGAAAGTTCCCTGAAAATTTTATTAGTTCCTTTAGTTCCCAAAAAATATATAAGTTCTTCGTAACTTCCCTGAAAAATTTAGGAATTCCACGGGTTTCCTGAAAGAATGTATGGGTTCTCCCCCGAGTTCCCAGAAAAATATAAGGGTTCCCTGAAAAATTTATAGGTTCCCCGGGTTCCTAGAGTATTCCCTGAGAAATGTACAAGTTCCCCTGGTTCCCAGAGAGTACCTAAATGTAAGAGTAAATCACCGAGTTCCCCGTGGGTTCCTCGGGTTCCCCATGAATTCCCCGTGGGTTTCTTGGCCAATTTGGCTCGAGTTCCCCGAAATGAGTTGCCCCTTGGCAAAATAAAGTTCCACGAAGATGTAATCTTAAATTTAGCGGGCTTTTACTTATTCGTGGTCTTATTTATCTCTTTTTCTATGTGAAATAGTAATATAGGAAATTTCATAATGCTATTTTTAGGTTAAATTCCAAATTACCCATTGTATCCTAATATTCTTCCAAGATAATCTCATAATAATTTAATCAATTTTACGTCGCCATAATTAGTTATGAAATGCCTAAAAATAAATTGTTTTAATAAATTTGTATAAAAACCACAACAATTTCAATTCAATTACCAAGTACACATAATTAATATATTTTTACAAAATGTTTTTGAAACAGTTTATGAAATATTTTAATGGGATTTTAGCCTTATGATTTAGCATCTGCTCATAAGTTCAATAAATATAGTTTTTTATTTAAAATTTTATTTCAAATTAAAAAAAATCGATTTGACTTTGTGAAAAACTATTTTCTTCTATTGCTCAGGCAACGCTTACATAGCCATTTTTTAAATGAATTGGTCAACATCGATATCTTCTTTTATGTCTTCTATATTTTTTTTTGTAATTTTCCCCTTGCTCTTGATATAGATTGATCTGAAGCCTAACGGCTTATTATGAACAAGATTCCATGACAATAAGAAGCATTTAACAGTTTGAAAATAAGTTAATATCCCAGTAAAATTTTAATTTTTTGATCCGTTTTCCGATTTAAAAGCTTCTGTACATTGCATTGGGAGCAATTTTCGTCAATAATTTCTTTTTTGAAGGAATTTGCCTGCAGGGGCTGCAGGAAAACGTCAACATTCTGTCAAAAATTCAGTTTTTCACAAAATTTGCTTTGAATGTGTAGAGCCCTGAAAGAATTTGATATAAATTGAGCAATATTGGGAGCTAATTTATAAAATCATTTTTATAATTTCTCTAAATGTATGTATTTTTTCATATGATAAATTTGAAATGCTCTACAGTACTGTCTTTCTATATGCACACTCTCTATATGCACAGCTTTTGTGTCGGTTGCATTCAAAATCAATTTGTTTACATTTTGACAAAGTAATAAAGAAAATTATTTTCTTGGTAACTAATTTTTCTTGTTTTTAATTTGCTTAATTTTATTTTTTTCTGTCTCATATTATATATAAAATAACACGGGAAATTCTAGAACAATAAAAAAAATGATAATTTATTGAAAGAAAGAAAAAAACCGTTCGGAATTTCAAAAAAAGTTGTGCATATTCAGAGAGAGAACTGTCAAAAAAAGTACCCAAACTGTGCATATAGCGAGACAGCACTGTACTTATAAACCGTCACCGCTAAAAATAGATGAAAAATTTGTCTGCGAAAATAAATCTCAGCGATTCCGTAATTTATTCCAAAGATATACCCTATTCCGATTTCTTAATTTATTCCTAAAGATATGCAGATGTGCATTTTTTCTCTGTCATGAAGTGAATTCGCATGCTTTCCCGAGAATGACTTTCTAAACGGAACTTTCTGTACACACTAAGAAATTCTTAAAATAAACATTTTGACACGATTGAAGTGCAAATGTATTTTTTGGGAGCAATTTTCGTCAAAAATCTCTTTTTTGATGAAAATTACCTGCAGTTTTTGTAGATAGGGCTGTCAAAATGCTGTCAAAAGTGCAATTTTTGAAGAAATTTGCTCCCAATGTGTGGAGGCCTTGATGGCCTCTACATACTAATGAAATTTATATCCATATTCAAGAGTTTCCTACACAAGCGTAGGCAATTTATTTCAATTTGGCCAAAAATTTATCTATAGTGTGTAGAGGCCTTAAGGGGTTTACTTCAAAATGATCCATTTTGACAAAAATTTCTTACAATGTATACCTGCTCTCAATGTGTAGAAGCCTTAACGGGTTTACTTCAAGATGAACCATTTTGACGATTTTTTTTTAAATGTGTAAAAATCTTTTAATACAAATTCACTGAAATTTTGGACGTTTAGATTTATGAAAGCTGTCTATGATAAAAATTTGTATCCTTGGTCTTTTTTTTCTTGCTGAGATATGTCAAAAAATAAAATTTTAGGTGTGTCCGGTGTGTCAAAATTTTGAAAATTTTTGAAACGAGAGTTAATCCTTTAAGGACGAGAAGGTTAAAAATTGAGGGGTCAGAAAAAAACATTTTTTTCTAATTTTTTAGAGCAAAATACAATTTTAGAAGGCCGTAGGAAAAATTTCATTTTTGGGTCACGGGTGACCCAATCGTCCTTAAAGGGTTAAGTGTGGACTGGTGGACTTCATTCTCCATATTCCAAGAGATTTCTATCCTGCCTTTCTTTTGTAACTATTTATATTTTGGAAAAATAGAAGGGATTTACCTTTGTTTCGATCTGTAAAATTTTGATTACAAGATAAAAAGTAAAATGAAATATTTCTCAATGTTTCAGCTCAATGTTATACATTTTTTTTTTTAATTTTTAAGAGTATTTGAAATTCAATAAGCATTGAAAAATATATTTAAGTTTATGAGACATCCAATTGAAACACTTTTATATTTTATTATGCAAATGACTCTAATTTTCATTCGATGAGTGTTTATCTGGGGCAAAAAGACGATCGTATTTTTGAAGAATGTGTCGAAAGTGGTGAAACAAACAAGAGACTCATTTAAATGGCAAATGAAGCTTAATCTAATTCATATGTACTTATTATACCTCTCTTGCAGCCAGTCTATCTGCAATTCGAACTGAAGCCAAATCAAGGTACGATTCGGTGTAGTTGCTCTCCGCATGTGCTAATGAAAAATTCATCATCGTTGAGTTGCTTGTCATGTAGTAGGCGTTTTGCACAGATTCTTGTAGAGTGGCAAAAATTAGATAATGTCCCCTACAGAGTGTTGCTGAAGAAGCAACCAGAGCCAATTGCTCCACCACTCAATATCCAAATTAATGTTACGGATACGGAGAATAATCTCAATGTGTGCATGTGTGCCTTCTACGAGGTGCCGGGTGTCGATCCCAATACGGCTGAACGTCAGGAGAATAGCATCTGTCCCCGATGCAGGAATATCATAAGTCAGCAGCCGATGGAACATCGGCGAGCCCTCATTTCGCAGCGACTTACGCTGGCCAATGATGTTATTGTCAATCGGATAGACACTCAGCTCCTCAATACGTACAGTAGCACCTCGATGGGAGCACGTCCAGATCCCTATACTCCGGAAAGTGCCGAATCTCGATCACCAGTCATTGACCGTAGTGCCCCGGAGTATGAGACGGAAGAGGTAGCGGTGAAGGCAAGGGGCAGGAGTGAGGGTGTATTGAGTGATCAGGGAAGTGTTGCGAGTGGTGGAGTCAATCCAAATCAGCTGAAATCTCGTCTCGAGAGACTGCAGCAGAAGAGTCGCAATGATGATAATTGCGATAATTTCCTCCAAAGACAAAATAGTTGCTGCTCTTGTATTATCACCTAAAACTCTTTGTGTCATCACTGATTTTTTTTTTAAATTTTTAAATGGTTTTTATTTCTTGTACTCATCATTGCGTTAAACGGAGATTGCAATTCTGAAGAAATTTTGTTGCCCTTGAGCTAGAAATGTAGACAATAATTTTTTTTTTGCATGTAAGATAAAATAATCAAATGTATTGTTTAAATTTTTAATTCGAGATTTTTTAAAGACAAAAGTATTCTTGGATCTTGGAATTTTTTTAGAATCAAAAATTACATTTTAACATTCATTGTTCGGGTAAGAAAAAATCAATTAATCTCATTTTAAAGGGGAACTTTCTGTGGAAGATGTACCCTAGAATAATTGTAGGCTATACCCCAGCCTAAAATAATAATATTGCAGGAAAAATTCCTACTTCTACTAAGGATTGGTTGACCATTCTCTGTATACAAATTCAATTATGTGAACTCGATTCATAAAAAAATCCATTCACGATTATACAGATCACGGTTGGTCAATCTTAGCGTAGAGGAAAAATAGAGTCAAGAAGTAAACAGAATGGTTTACTATTGCATGTGGCTGTCTAGCAGCTGATCGTGGAGGCTGATCAATACGATCAGCCGATCATAGACATCGAATAGTATATGATCAGCCGATCATGAAGACTGCGCAGTACGATTATCCGGTCATGGAGACTAATTGGTACGATCAGCCAATCATGGAGTCTGACCGGCGTAATCAATAAATCATGGAGACTAATCGGCGCGATCTGTCGTACATCGAAACTGATTTGCGTAATTAGCTGATAATAGAGACAGCTCAGTACGATCAGGCAATCTTTCAGACTGATCGTACCGATTAGCCGATCATTCAGACTGGTCGTACTGATTAGCCGATCATGGAGACTAAGTTACGATCAGTCTATCATGGAGACTGACCGATACGATCATCCAGTCATGGAGACTGAACAGAACAATTGGTTAATTATGCAGACTGGTCGGTACGATCAGCCGATCATAGATATTGAATGATATACAATCAGCCGATCATGAAGACTGCACAGTACGATTATCCGATCATGGAGACTAATAGATACGATCAGGCAATCATGAAGTCTGACCGGCGTAATTAATAGATGATGGAGATTAATCGGCGCGATCTGTCGTTCATCGAAATTGATTTGCGTAATTAGCTGATAATAGTGACAGATCGGTACGATCAGCCAATCTTTCAGACTGATCGTACCGATTAGCCGATCGTTCAGACTGGTCGTACTGATCAGCCGATCATGGAGACTGAGTTACGATCAGTCCATCATGGAGACTGACCGATACGATCAACCGGTCATGGAGACTGAACAGAACGATTGGTTAATTATGGAGGCTGGTCGGTACGATCAACCGATCATAGATATTGGATGATATACAGTCACCTGTTCATGAAAACTACACAATACGATTAGCCGATCATGGAGACTGATCAGCGTAAAAAATCGATTATGGAGACTAATCGGTGCTATGATAGAAACATATCGGTACGATCTGCCGATCGATCCCGTGAATTGAACTGTACGATCAGCCAATTATGGAGACTGATCGGTACGATCAGCCGATCATAGATATTGAATGATATACAATCAGCCGATTATGAAGACTGCACTGTACGATTATCCGATCATAGCGACTAATTTCTACGATCAGGCAATCATGAAGTCTGACCGGCGTAATTAATAGATGATGGAGATTAATCGGCGCGATCTGTCGTTCATCGAAATTGATTTGCGTAATTAGCTGATAATAGTGACAGATCGGTACGATTAGCCGATCTTTCACTGTTCGTACCGATCAGTCGATCATTCAGACAGGTCGTACCGATCAGCCGATCATGGAGACTGAGTTACGATCAGTCTATCATGGAGACTGATCGTTAAGATGAACCGGTCATGGAGACTGAATAGAACGATTGGTTAATTATGGAGGCTGATCGGTACGATCAGCCGATCATAGATATTGAATGATATACAATCACCCGTTCATGAAGACTACACAATACGATTAGCCGATCATGGAGACTGATCAGCGTAAAAAATCGATTATGGATACTAATCGGCGCTTTCAGACTGATCGCAGCGATCTGCTGATTGATCATAGAAACTGAACTGTACGATCAGCCAATTATGGAGACTGATCAGAAGGATCAACCGATCATTGAAACTGATTGATATGATCAGCCGATTATGTAGACTGAGCAGTATGATCAGTCGATCAAGGAGACTGATTGAAACTGATCAGCCAATTTGAGCGATTGATCGGTGCTAATCAGCTAATCAGTGTGACCTCTGAGTAGAGCAGACTTCATTGCATTCAGAGAGAGCACAAATTCTATTGTTAATAGCCGGTGTAGTATATCTTTAAAAAAATTAAAAAATTGGCCACACCTCCAATAAACTTTGTATAATAGAAAGGATAACTAACCTAGGCTTCTTATGCCCTAGGCACACTTACGAGTTAAGCCGAGAGGCGACTTATAGTGGAAAATGACGGGAATTATGTATAAATATTGTTTCGAATATAATTACGCTAAGCCGTCTCTCGGCTTATCCTAAGGTCTGTCAAAGCCCTTAGGTTCTCCATGGGTTTCGCCGTTTTTCAAGAATTTGTATAAGAATACTGGGATTACCGAACATTCCTCAGCTCAACTGGTGCGAAAATTCCCGGCTAAAAGCGTCCCTTGGTTGGCATAAAGTAAAAATTAAAACGTCATGAAAATAAAATACCATTGCTGGGTCAGCAAATTGCCGTAACTTCCTCATCGCCTTTAATAAGCAGCTTTTCTATGGCTTTATATTTCGTTGCCAGAATGGCTAATATAGGGGACCAGTATCAACAAATCTTCCATGATCTATGAAGCGACTTTTTACATTATCTAATATTTACAACAATTTAAGGGGATTGTAAATAAAACTTAGGGATTTTAAGTAGAGACAATAAAGCAAAAATCAATTGTCAGTCAAAATTAGTCATATAGGAGGCGTGGCTTATTTATTGAGAAACGAAACCCACCTGACTCCGCCCAAAATGAAAATTTGTAATACTGGACTGTTCTTGGAAGACCGCAGACGTTTTAATTAAATACTGAAAACTAAATTTAAAAAAAAATGAATTGGCTACAATTCCTCCTCTTCTTTTTATACGAAGCTTTCTTAAGCTTCATGTTGAGGAACAATAAATGTCAGAGTTGCAATCCTCTAGCGCAATTGCATTATTACAATTTTTGTTTTCACATCTGTAATTTTGGCATTAATTTAAAGATTTTTATTTTATTTTTTTCAAGTTCCCAGTAGGACATCTTGCAAGTCTTTTCGATGGTTATATTATGCTAAACGTTCCACACCAAAAATTACAGCACTTGATGGTTAATGTTTTAATTATTTCTTTTAGTTTATCTGTGCATCATTTGCAGATAGAAAAGTTCAAATTTCAGAGAGCACTAAACACGCTATATGTCGTATTTTTTAAGTTTTACTCGAATTTCAATGAAAAAAACTATTTTGATAATATTTTTTTTAATAAATAAATATAAATAAAATACGAACATTTAGCGTGATTAATTAGAGCTATTCTGATGATTTAATAGAGAAATTAAATTGCATTTAAAATGCATGGCATTTTTTCTAACGCAAAATCAATGTTTTTTAAGTCATTTAATTTAGTGATGAATAAAGTAAAAATGTATTTTTTTACAATTCTCTTTCTCTCTCTCTCTCTCCTTGTGCACTCAAAAATTGCCAACATCATAAAATGTTATCACACACAGGATCTGTGGAGAGTTCCGGTGAGATTGGAGAAATAATAGCAGCAATAAATGATATGATTGAGAATGAATTTGCAAAGCAATTGGATGTTAAGCGTCATTCATACATCCAAATTAATTCCGGAGGCGATGGTGATGTTCTTTTGAATGGTCAGGCAATGATTTTTCGCGAGACAACCGTGTGAAATGTTCAGTTGAATGAATCAAAAGAAATATTTTGTACATTTTATATAGATATTATTTTTTAATCTACCTCCGTCCCAATTTAATACAGCAGTATTGTTTTATAAAAAAAATATGTCTTAATGATTATTTTGTAACAAAGATTAAAAGAACGAAATGAAAAAGAAACATACAACATGCGAGAGTTTTAGCGGTTTTTATATTGATTTGATTTTAGACAAGAACATCAACACCAAGTCCTCCAAGTTTTTCAATTAGTGGAAAAGAATATTGCCCCATAAATCATTTTTTTGCAGAAACATCACGTAGAAAATAAATGAATCATAAAATTGTTGAATGAAAAGAAAAACAAAATAGCATTACGTAGAAAGGTTTGTTTGAGGCGAGTCATTTTTAGATAATTGTTGTAGGTAGCATATAAGACAAAAAAAAAGTTCTTTGAAACATTTAATTCCAACATTAAATAAGCTAGTCAACTTTTAGACATAAAATTTTAAAATAAAATGTTGTTCTTGTTGTTGTCCTTCCTAGAGGAAAACAAATGGATTTATATAGTGGATAGTTAAAACTGTGTAATCAATTTTAAGTAAAATTCGTCGGTTCCAAAATAAATAAAAAAGGAAAACCACCGAATTTTTAGGACATGGAACATGTTTATTGTAACATCCCCAGAATCATCTTAAGAACACCTTAAGAAAAACCAATAAGACATCATAAATATACATTGAAACATGAAATTAGAATTAAAACAATAATGGCAGGAGATGCATCCAATAATGAAAAAAGAGCTTCAATTTTCATTTTATGTCCCTGTTTGAAAAAAAAATTTAAAAATTTTAAATAAATGTTAATGGAGAATGATAAATGTAACGGACAGTGTTTTTGAATTTTTCTCCGCCACTGCTAACAGCGCCATTCGCCGCAGAAGGAGTTGATACGAGGGGTGTTTTGCTCGCTGCTTGATCAAGGATTCACAGCTTATGTAAATCATTTTCAAAATGCATGAATACAGTTTGATCCGCATCAATTGCAAATTAAAAGAAGAAATATATAATGTTGAATCTGATTCTCTCACAAAATGAAAAAAAAAACTTGTAAATAATTTGTTTTTTTTGTTTTTTCGAGTTTTTAAGCGTAGCGACGTAGATAACAAAAAGTTTTAAAGAAAATTCTACATTATGAGAAATATTTATTCACTGGTAAAAATAAACGGATCAAATTGATCCAAATTTGATCCTTTTGCAAAGGATTTATCAAATTGACTTGTTCTATAATGATAAATGTGCATTCGACGTTTAAAATTTGATCCATCCTTTGCAAAAGGATCAAATTTGGATCAATTTGATCCTTTTATTTTTACCAGTAGTGTTCCTTTTAACCCTTTAACGACGATTGGGTCACCGGTGACCCAAAAATTAATTTTTCCTACCGCCATCTAAAGTCATGTTTCGCTCTAAAAAGGCGGAAAAAATTATTTTTTCTGACCCCCGATTTTAAACCTTCTCGTCCTTAAAGGGTTAAAAATATGATTGCATAATCCGATGCTATTCAAAAAAAATCGGGCATGATTGAAATGCCCAGCGAACATTAAGTGCTAAAATTTAGCTATTTTACATTCGAATTTTTCGAAAACGATTTTTTTACATGTGTTTTTTTTTCAAGTTATTGTTCTGAAAAATACCTAGTGTGTCTACTTACACAAAATATCTTTGATTTTCGGATATTCAAACAAAATTTCGAATTCTTAGACTAAATGGTTCAGACAAATAGGTGAGAAAAAGTCATATAATACTACACTAAAATGCTACAAAAAGAGTTATTGAATGATCATGAAAGGATTAATTAAAATAGTGTGACGGGAATAGTAAACGTCGTTGTCGTTGCTTTGTTTTTTCCCATAACCAAAACAAGGTGAAGACACTGGTACATTTGGCTCTCATGCACTTCGATCAAAATTCGAACAGAAAGTACTTTTCAGTCACCTTGCGGTATTATTATTTTTGATCGTGTCGAGGCATAAAAAAAAGTTTTGTCCAGAAATGGGCCACGTCAATGGTGGAAATATTTGCATTCATGAAATCCCCTAAATCACAAGTAGCAGGAGACACAAGACAAATACAGAAGTGAGCAGTAGTTTGAAAGAACTACCCCACTGTCACACCATAACGCTGTCTTCCAAAAAATCCCATCGCCCTATATTATTTTTGAACCATACTCTCCGCTTTGTGGTACTCTCTGTTTCTCAAACGATTCTATGGGATGTTTTATAACCTGTAGTATTATTTATTTTTTGTAGCCTTTTATATATTCTTCTAGAGTCCAAAGATGAAGAGTACCAGTGTCCGCTTATTTGGAATACAAGATATTTTGTAGGATTAATATTAGAAAAAGAATTCTAAATCTAAATAAATTCAAAAACCATTATTAGAGCTTTTTGTTTTTATAACCCATTTATTAAACAAAAACTTTACACAAATTCGTTATATTTATATTACACAAATTTTCATTATAAGCTATGTTTTATCCCTTTAAGGACAAGAAGGTCTAAAAAATCACTTTTTTGACTTCTTACTTAGAAAGAAACTACAAATACTCAAACACAATATTTTTCATTAGAGTAAAAACTATCACTCATTAGTATTGTCAGAAAAATTACTTAAATTTTTGAGCTATTTTTGTCCCTATCGCTCATGCAGATAAAAAATACACCGTGTCAGTCTCTGTTAGATTTTCTAAGGTTAGATACAGTAGAGTCTCCTAAATTCGAACGCTCGGGGGGTATTTTTGACATTTCTCACCTCCCAAATTCGAACGATTTTTTTTCAAAACTAACGAAATTTGTGTGAGATTAAATTGTACTTTGAATCAAATTCCCGTACTTTCTCGCAAGTCTTAGTGATAATATACTTCCTTTTCATTTTACACGACCATAATGTATGTAAACATTCAGGAAGAAGCACGTAAATATGATTTTCATTCACCAAAGGAATACGAACTTTCTAACATAACCTCACAATTGACATTTTGAATCAAAACGGCGTTCGAATTTGAGAGATTCAGATTTGAGAGACTCTACTGCAGAGGTGTGCAAAAAACCGTTGAAACCGAATTAACGTCAAAATAAGTTTGTTATAGTAGCGTTTTGACATGTTTCATTTGACGTTAATTCGGTTTCACCGGTTTCTTGCACACCTCTGCTCTACTGTATAAGACCTTTTACTGATTTTGTTTATCGGTTTCATTTTTATTATTGATTTTCGGTCAGTGAAAACTGTCTCGTCGTTAAAGGGTTAACATTTTAATTTGCTAAATTTAAATTTATTTGAGCAACCATATTTATGCTATTTTATCGTTTAAACGTGTTTTTGTGAACCAATTATAATTTTATATTTATCAATAAATAAATGAAAATGTATTAAGTCAAATAATTAAAATTAATTTGAATTTACAAATTGAAAAAAATCCTAGTACAGTAGACTCTCGCAAATTCGGCTCTTTTAAGATCGGGCTACTTTTTAATTAGGGCAGCAGTTATATTTGAAAAAAGTTTGTTGTCATTTTTGAAGTTTGATTATGATTATCAAATGAATCAAATATGCTCAAATTTGACATGGTTTGTCTTAGTTTTGATGTGATTTTGCATTATTGAGGGATTTTCACGCAATTTACGTTATATATGAATGTGTAAACTCAATATGTGTATGCAGATGAATAAAAAATCGTTGCATTTCAAAAAGTTTGTCGCCCGAATTTCTGTCTAATTCGGCTGACATTTCGGTCCCATATGCCCGAATTTGAGAGAGTCTACTGTATGATAACAGGGATAGCACGGTTTGAAGCTCGTAAGAAAATTTTTTTTGGGACATTGGTTGTTCAATAAGGGTTAAAGGAAACCAACAAAATTATAATTCGAATAACTTTGGTCCGAATAAAAGAGCGCGTAACGTACTGAATAATAAAAAAAGGAAAATCAAGATTTTAAGCACATATTGATCAAAATCTTTGATGGTAAATATTAGAATCATACCTACCATAGACTGTTTAAATTTAAGTAAGGGTTACCCTGAGGGTTTCATCCTGAATGAAGATGGCGAAAATTCACTTGCTACGGAATAGGGGTTGAAAAATCTGATTAGAGAAAATTCCAATTTTTCTCATCAAACGTTGTGGTTTTTGTGACAAAAAGTGTTCAGATCTTCAGCCTGGGATTCCAAGAATCCACTGGCAGTGATAAAATCACCCATCTGTGTAGTTTCCAAGGAGAAATTGCCTATCAAAAAGAAATTGTCATTCCACCCCCATCCCCTGAGTAGTTGGTGAAGGGAAAACAACACAAATTTTAATGAGTATCCTCCTGCTGCTCATCTTCTTCCGGTCGATTTGTCTCTACCTGCAAAACATCGTCCTCAGTGTCTACGAGAGACTCTTTAGACCCAAGAATATCTTCCTCCTCCCATCGGCCAGCAATAAATGCCGCAATTATCGATCGGCCGAGTCAAGTGGCTGGGGTGGCAGTGCAGCGTACAATAGACTGGTGCAGGAAGAACGGGCAAGGCTGTGTGAGGAGATTCGCAAGAGAAAGCAGGCACGCAAGATAAGGGCCAAATAGACGCCATTCAAAAAGGGTTGTGTGGACACGGTTGGGGAGAGAGATGAGTCACAGAAAGTGAGGGATAAAGTGAAAAAAAAGGAATAAACATGGAGAACAAAGAAGAGGTGAGAAGAGAAGGAGAAATGCCACTTAAGCACGGTTGCCAGGATCTCTGGACATGGAATCGCCGAGATAGATCTCCTGAAGTCTGGCTAAGTGGTCCGGGAAATAGAGTAGTTCATTTCCATCCGAACTGGAGTAAGGGAACAGCTGGAATAAGAGGCACGAGAATTCTCAACAATGGACGATACTATTGGGAACTGAAGTTGTCTCAAAGGGTCTTTGGAACAAGGTAAGTTCATGCTTTCAGAGTCTCTTGAAATCAACCCCTGAAAATTCTTCGCTTTTGTAGCATGATGTTTGGGATTGGGACAAAGCACGCTCGACTGCATGTTAACAGTTTCATAAATCTCCTGGGGGAGGACAAGAATGGATGGGGATTGTCGCACAAAGGATTACTCTGGCACAATGGCGTTGCATTGCACTACACGAAAAAATTCAAGGAGAATCAGGGAACGACTGTTGGCCTGCTCTTTGACGGAATTGCCGGAACACTGACTTACTACAAGGATGGACTATGTCTAGGTGTGGCCTTCCGCGGTCTAAATGAGGTAAGATTTCTTTAAATAAAATAAATTTTTGTTCCAGCATTCGTAACGTCCGTAACGTCCAATTAAAATTCTATAGTTTCGGGATTCTGAAGTCCAGAATTTAAAACTAAAAGTTTAATTTGAAAATTTAATAAAAAATGAAAAAAAAATTAGAAAACTCATTTATTTAAAAGTAAAATTTAAATTAAGGACAGAACTATTCACAAAACAAAAAAAGATACTAAAATTCAACAATATAAAAAAAAACTAAATAAAAATTTATAGTCTGCTTAATCAGATAAAATCTTAATATTTAGTTTCAAAATATTCCAATATATTAATTTTTACAATTAATCAGTTTATATCGATTAGACCGATTAGACTAAGTAATTCAATCAAGAACATTTCAAATTATCTCGTACAACACACCGCGTTTCTCCTTAATCCGAGACACTTTCCACTTCTCTAAGCAAAAAGGTAAAATTATCCTCATATAAACGGTATAACTGGTCAATTTTTTCTTGATGTTTATTAATCCTATATTTGATCACAAATTAATAAATTTATAAATTTATAAATAAATTTATAAAATTTTAATTTAATTAAAGAACATTCTCATTTAATTTGTGATCAAATTTAGGATTAATAAACATCAAGAAAAAATTGACCAGTTATATCGTTTATATGAGGATAATTTTATCTTTTTTGGTATTTTTTTGAGTAGGATTTTTATGAGGATAATTTTACCAATTATTGGTAATGGCACATTAAATATTAAATAATAAATAAATGTAATAAACATTAATAAATTTTATTAAAGTATTAATTAAGTAATTGCACCATTTATTTAAAGAAATTGGTGTTTTTCTTCAATATTACGATATTAAGGAATTGGAATATTTTCTTATACAACCATCCTAAGCTCAATAAAATTCTTAAAGAGGTTTACAATTTGAGACGAAAATTTTGATAACACTGATTCCTCATTAAAAAGAGAAAGCAATATAATACTCGCTATCAAAAAAAAAAACATTTTTTATCGAATTTTAAATGAACTTCATTTTATGGATCCCTTGCTCAATAGTAGAAAAAAATAATGTAATAATAACTTGACTTTTAAGGAAAAATTTATATAGGGGAAAGTACTCTCCCTCCGAACGTTCATACCTTCGAATAATGTGAATTTTCTTTAATTTTTCCTAAGAGACTTATGGCCTCGACACACTAGATAAATTTATGTCCATATTGAAGAATTTTTCCGACACAATCTTAGAGAATTTGTTTCAAAATAGAAATAAATTTTTCTAGTATGTAGAGTCCATTAGAAAAATAAAAAAATCACATTCGAAGGCATGAATGTTCGAAAAGGGTGAGTTGAGTACTTTCCCCTACTTATTTTATATAAAGAAGGTGTAGTATTTTTTTTCAATGAGGAAACCCCTAGGTCACGCTCATTAAATGGATATCAGATTAGAGGTTTAGCCAAGTTTATAAAATTTTCAGAAGTCATAGAAAAGCAAGTTTTAGATATTTTTTATGTATTTTTTTAAAAAATTATCCTACATTAAGGGGTTGTGTGGTTAACGCAGCTATAAAAGAGCATACTTCCTCCTTGATTTGTTTTGCGACGAAATAAAAAAAAAGTATTTAACTAACCCTCTGACGGGTAAGACCGCCTCCAGGCGGTCTTCACAAAAATCACATTTACAGCGACAATAAAGGTTTTATTTATTTAAAAGTGCTATAGTGTCCTCGGTAATAGTCTTATAAACATCTCTTGAAAGTTTGAACTCATTTTGACTCTTCGTTTTGTTGTTATTCCCAGTTTTGTGTGACAGGTCAGAGAAAAAGCAACAAAAAATATTTATGCAAAAAAACTAATTTCCAATTTCCATAAAAATACCGATTCAAAGTCATCTGACTAAAATAAATTTATTTTTTACTGAAAGATATGTCATTCTACTTTGTATATTTTATTTAAAAAAAAATGAAAAAACTAAAAATGTGAATTTTAGAAGCAAAAAGAGTTTCAAACAAATTTTATATTTTCTCACCTAGCGCCTAAACTAAAAGAGATAATGAAGAATGGATGGTTTTTTCGACTTTATTGGATCATAATTATCCTAGAAAACATTGTTTTAGAACTTTTTTTTCGCATAATAAAGAGAACACCGTTTGAGGGTTAACGGTATTAAGCATATAGTAAGATGGTGTAACTGGATCGTTTTCCGAAGAATGCTACTTAAACGCTTGTTTTTGGACTGATGAAATTCTTTATTACTTCTTCTAAATCCATAGAATTATTCACTGTTTCATTCAGAAACATAATATAAAAAAATATCAAAAATATTAAAGAAAATTTATAAAATAATGATAATACTGAAATAAGTCAGCATGCACTAACTGGATCGCCTTTTGGCTAATTCACTTTTAATTAAACCTTTGGATTTAAAATACTTTTTCACAAGGAAAAAACAATAAATGTTTTCAATCAATTAGCTGTCATTAGCGAAAATATCACAAACTAGAAAATTTTTAGTGAAAACCCCAGCTGGTACAATATTGAAATGAGTTGATTACACTTACTTATTTATTGGGTATAAGGGCAGAATCACATTGACAGTAAAATGCTCACCGTATTTCGTTAATTTTCGCATTTTCATTGCAATTCTTGTGCAAATTCTCGATTACCGTATTACCTTATCTCATACTAGGTGGCGCTAGGTGAAAATAATATAAGAAAATTGAAGAAATAAAACGAAAATGCGATAAACGGTGAGCAAAAACAAACTGTACGATTAATTTCTCTTACAGTTTCTTTTTTTGCTCTCCGTTTATCGAATTTTCGTTTTAACTCTTAAATTTTCTCATTATTTTCACCTAGTGCCAGCCACCGAGTATGAGATAAGGTAATACGGTAATGGAAAATTTGCGTAATAATTGCAATGAAAATGCGTAAATTAACGAAATACGGTGAGCATACGATTCTGCCCTAAATATTATTTTTGCTTTTCCTCAAACTTGAATAGTTATATTATGTTACTGTAGTGACTATATTACGGAAATAAAAATAAATATATTATTTTAAGTGGATTAGTCATAAACGATCCAGATAGCGAAGCGCCCGGATTAGCACACTTGACTGTAATTGTGTTTTTTGCTTCAAAACCTGTCTGCAGTCTAGGACTAGATATTTAAACTTTGAACATTATTATTTTGACTTTACCATTGAATTATCTAGGTATCTTGCGACTTTGACTTATTCAATGGGATAATCGCTATTGTAAATATAACTTTTTCTATAGGTTCAGGAACCTCTCTATCCAATTGTCTGCTCTACTGCGGCCAAAACGGAGATGTTTCTGTCTGAATGTCGTCGGGATTTCGTGAATCTGCAGGATCGCTGCCGTGCTGCCATTGTAAAACGAGTAAAGAAACGCGATGATATTCCCCAACTAAACCTACCACCCCGAATAGCCAAATATCTTGAAGAAACCCTGTCTGATTCCACAGTTCCCCTTACGCCCGTTGACAACTTCGACATGTACATGATTTAAAAAAAAAAAGAAAACATTCCAGGGCATTCTTCCAAGCTAACCCTCCCTCCCTCCTCTTATAAAAAAAAACACGCGCCATGGAAGATTGCATTACAAAAGTATTTAGAAATATTTTCTAGTCACTTGATAAACCCAACAACAAAAAAAAATACCATAAGAACTTTAAAATAATTTTTACAAAAAAGTGAATATTTAGATAAACCATAAAAAGAAAAAAAAATAACTGTGGTAAATGAAAAACCGCTGCACAAAAGACAAAGAAACGAAATAGCGTCACACAGCTTTGTGTTTAACTTTCTTTTTTTTTATCTAAAGAAAATGTAAAAGACAAGGAAGAAAAATATTGTAAGAATATTTTCATATAAATCATTATAGTGATTCTAGTCCTATTATTTTCAGTGTAATTGTCTTAAAGTAAAAAAGAGTAATCTGTAGTGTTTTAAGAATTTAAACAAGTATTTAGACATGAATAATCCCGTGAAGTTCTAGGAGTGCCATAATTGTAAAATTCTTCTAGTCATATAGATAAAACTTACTGGTTAAGTTTCATTCCTTCTCGATTATTTTAGATCTCTTTCGTTTTTTATTTATTTATTTTTTAATTTATTTTTTGGTTTTTACACCAATCGTAAAGATGTTAAATTTATTAATTCCACAGACTTTCGGGATAGGATTATTGAGAAGGTGTTTTCTGTGGATAGCTTTATAAAATCTATCTAGTCAAATTGTTTAACCGAGCAAATCTGGGAGGTTTTTTCCCCTAATTTCATTGAAATTTTCAATAAAAAGAAAAGAAAAATTTAGAAAATAAAAATTTCTTTATAAAAATAAGAAATATTTTATCTAATGACGCGTGGCTTGGTCTAAGATATAAAAAATTTATTTTCTCAACCTGTTCTGTGGTTGCGACTGCCGCTGACTTACCAGTACTGGGCTCATCATGAAAATGATTCTCCACCTTTTTATTGCCTAAATTTGCGATTTTATTTAATTGCAACTTCGTGAAAAACAATTAAATTTTCTGCGATTTAAAATTCTGCTTATATCCGTAATACTAAAAACCAAACGTTATTTTACAAGGGGTGACTAATATTGAGAAACAAATGGCAATTGCCCAAAAAACCTTCACGAAAATTGATGAACTAAAGAGTTGCTTTGCAGAACCTGAAGAACTCAAAAGTTGCATCTCATGTAAGCCAAGAAACCGGAAGATCGTTTGACGAAACCCAAAAAATCCAAAAATTGTTTCGTGAAATCCGGAAGGTTGCTTCGCGAAACCCGAGAAACCGAAACTTTACACCTAATAAACTCAAGAAACCCGAAAATTGCCTCGCAAAATCTGAGTAATCTAAAAAATACATCTTGAAAACCAAGAAACAGAGAAATCATTTCGCTAAACTCAAGAACCCCAAAAAAATTTTGCGAAATCCGAAAAAATTGCTTAGCGAAACTCGATATACTAAAAATTGTTTCACAAAACCTGAGAAATCCAAAAATTGAATCGCGTAACCCAAAAATTGCTGCGTGAAATTGTAAATTATCTGCGAGAGACCCCGAGAAACCCAAACATTACATCAATTAATTCCAGAAACCCAAAAATTGCATCGAGAAACAGAAAAATCGTTTCATGAAACTCGACAAACCCAAAAATTCCTTCGTAAAATCCGAAAAATGGTTTCGCGAAACCTAGAATACCAAAAAATTGCATCTCGTGTAACCTGGAAAACCGAAAAATCATTTCGTGAAACCTCAAAAACTCAAAAATTGCATCGCAAAACCAGACAAACTCAAAAATTGCTTCGCGAAGGCCAAAAACCAAAATTTAAGAAACACAAAAATGTCTCGCTAAAATTATGAAGATCGAGAAACCCAAAAATCATTTCATGAAATGGGATAAATTCAAAAATTGTTTCGTGAAACTCGAGAAACCGAAACTTTACACTTAATAAACTCAAGAAACCCAAAAATTGTCTCACAAAACCTGAGTTATCCAAAAAATACGTCTCGAAAACCTTATAAACCAGGAAACCGAGAAATCGTTTCGCTAAACTCGAGAAACCCAAAACAATTTTGCGAAATCCGAAGAAATTGCTTAGCGAAACTCGATATACCAAAAATTCATAAAACCAGAGAAATGCAAAAATTGAATCGCGTAACTCAAAAAATGCTGTGTAAAATCGTAATTATCTGCAAGAGACCCAAAAAAAAACCAAAAATTACAATTAACTCCACAAACCCAAAAACTTCTTCGTAAAATGCGAAAAACAGTTTCGCGAAACCTGGAATACCCCAAAAATTGCATCTCGTGTAGCGCGGAAAACCGAAAAATCGTTTCGTGAAACCACAGAAACTCAAAAATTGCATCGCAAAACCAGATAAACCCAAAAATTGCTTCATGAAGGCCAAGAACCGAAATTCCAGAAATACAAAAATTGCGAGGTTCCAGAAACCCAAAAATTGTTTCACGAAACCTGATAAATCCAAAAATTTCATCTCGAAACAAAAAACTTTCAGGATACTCAGGAAATCTACAAACTATTTGACAAAACACGAGAAACCTTAAAATTGAATAGTGAAGCTCCAGAAACTTAAAAATTGCTTCGCAAAATCCGAGAAACCAGATACAGTTGTCAGTAAAGATAATGCACAACGCACAATAACTTTTGTTTATTAAACATGTTTTGACATTTCAATCTCATAGAAAATTTTGAAAACATGTTTACAAATAAAAGTTATTGTGCACTGGTCATAAGAATGAATAACCCTTTTATAATTTTTGCAACTTTAAAGCTTAATATTTTGCCAAAATAGGTTCGTATCAAGGATTCAAAGACTTTTCAAATGAAGCCAAACTTGCCCCAATCAGTTCAGGAATAAGCTTTCTAGGGCTTCTTTACGGTTTGACCTTGAGAAACGTTCCGTGAAGGTCATTTCTGGATATACAAATAAAATATTAAGATTTTTTATTGAAGAAAATCTAGGAATTTATATAATTATTCAGTATAATTTTTTTATAGAACTTTGACTAAAAAAGCGATAATAAGCGAGATTGAGATTAAATTTTCTAAATATTTGAATCAAAAAAAGGTCTAAAAATACCTTATTTTTAGTCAGTAACTTTGTCTCCCAATTAATTCGATCTCTTCCTCCCAGAAGCTCTAATAAGTGGTAGTGCAAAGTATTTTGTTAGGTGTCTCCTTTTTGGAATATTTACATTAAGTGCAATAATAATAACATTTCCCATAATGAAGATATAAAAAAGCGAGATTGTAAAAATTTCACCCGAAATGCCCAAATGCTAAAAAAAAAGAATTAAAAGATCTTGAAATACTTTCCCCTGTGTATGACATTAAAATATTTTTAGATTGTGTAATCAATCATTCAGTCGAATGTAAAGAGTGTAAAATTCCAAAAGGGATTTCAAAAGAGGTGAAAGATAAAAAAAATAAAAGGCAAAACTTACGTAGAACTTTTTTCTTCATTCAAAAAAAATCTCCATACAATTTTAATTTTGCTTGCTCTCCTTGGCTCCCTGGAGGGCTTGCGTCATGTAGAGCTTGGCCAGGGATTGTGAACAGAATTGGGAAATGTGTTGGGCATAGGTGTTAATCTGTCCGGAAACAATCATGGGATTCAGCCGTGATGGAACAGTGATCGGCCTAAACATTTTGTTGATGTCTTCTTCGGGCAGTGGAGGTTCCCCTTTGGCAATCCTCGCAGCATTCTCCTGGGCGTGCTTCGTGAGGACCCGATGTCTCTCCTGATCCTGTCGATTGACCTGCTGCAAGTGCTTGTTGAACTTGGTGGCTTCCTGATTGAGTTCATCGACACGATCCATCAAGCAGCGTAAATGATTTTCCAGCACCGAAGCAGTTCCCAGGTCCAAGAAATGCGTACCATCCTCTTCGGGAACCAACTCAGTCAATTCCATCATCATGATATTCGTGAGGGGTGAATTTCTAATGACAATGGGTACTTCCGTGAAGAGATTCTCGTAGCTGATTTTCAGAGCTCTCAGGGCTTCAGGCGTAAAATTATCTTCCTTATACATCTGAATGGCCTGTGGGGTCAATCTGTATGCCTTGAGGGTGAGGAAGCCTCTGGCGGACTTCTGGGTGTCATAGATGACCACAACAGACTCCTCAATACTCGTTTGGTAGTGATACTGTGACTCTAGCATCGGCAATGACAGGAAGTTTCCCACATCGGCACTCTGGTACCAGCCCACATGGAAGTAGTCCACATTAACTCGCCTGAGGCGACGCATCATAGTCACCTGATAGTCATCCTCATCCATATTGTCCTCATTGTTGGAGAAGGGAAAGCAATTGGTGATTTCCAGCACTTGATCCACCACCAAACCAAGAAGAGCACCCTGTGCCACTTCCATGTTGCTCATGGACTCCTCATGGCAATGTTTCACCATCTTCATCACCGCCTACAAGGAGAGAAAACAATATTGCTTGTAAATTACAAAATCCGGGAGTACTACTCCATACGTCATTTTCCCAGAATGAAAACGTGGAACCAAAACACTACAATTTTCTCGCATTTATAAAAGTAGGAGCTGGGAAATTTTTTACTTCAGTTCTTCAGAAATCTTCAAATTATAACATTTCACTTACCAATCCATCGCACTGCACGTAATTGATGGTATTAGCCACATTTTCGTGGGAACGTGCTTGCCTTGCAGCCGCCATGATGACACTTTTCAACTAAGACCCTGTAAAACAAATACGTAACGTGCCATAGGAAATTCCATGGCAACTACGTAGACTTTTCCACGTTTCTGCTCGAAAGTTCTTATGATTCCTTTCCTGTGCACTCGTACAAAATCTTGGAATAAAAATTGAAGTTTCTTAAAAACGCACGCAATTTAAAAAAAACAACGACATTCGTTGTTTTGTAACATACTGTTTAAACTATGTAGAGCGTGTGGCCTATTCAACACATGTCAACCCAGTCGACGGCCATAACCAACCAATCCTAATCCTTCATTCCTTTGACACGCCCAACCCCTACCATCCTTATGCCCTAGACACACTTACGACTAAAGTCCACAAACGACTAAGCTAGTTTATAGCCAAGTCAGTCCCTGACACACTACAAATGAGGATTAGCATTCACTGGTATCCACAAAACATAACCTTCCTGGGTTTTTATGCAGATATTTCTACTGAAATGCACCAATACTCCTCTGAAAATGAAACTAATTGTAATATCATGTCTCAGTACACGTGCAATAATATTATTATTAATTACAATTGTTTCTGAGGTGGAGGTTTACTCGCGACTTAAGCCAATTTATGCCCTAGACACACTTGCGACTTAAGCCGAGAGACGACTTAGTGGAAAATGATGAAAATGTAGTTTGACCATTATTTCTATTATAATTACGCTAAGCCGTCTCTCGGCTAATCCTCAGGTCTGTCAAGGCCCTTAGGCGATTCTAGTGAAAATTCTTGTTGTTAATACGTGAATTGTGAAGCAAATTTAAAATTAGTTTCATTTTCAAAAGACTACTAGTGCATTTCAGTGAAATATGTACATAAAAACTCACGAAAGTTATGTTTTGTGAGTGCCAGAAAATGTTAAGCCTCGTTTGTAGTGTGTCAGGAACTGACTTGGCTATGAACGAGCTAAGTCGTCTCTGGACTTTAGTCGTAAGCGTGTCCAGGACATTATAGGTGCTGAAAGGTTGCTTTGGGGCTTTTGTTGTTAGGTAAATGTCCTCAGTCTTCAGTGAGTGATCATCAGTCGCCTCGCCATGGACAGTTCACTCTCATGAAGTGAAAAATGGGTGGCACCTTCAGTTCTCCAATTTTCTTCTAAGTTTGTATTTTCATTTAGGTGAGGCCCATCTGGGCTTACAATTAATCGTATTGAGATATTATATTACAAGGTATAAGGCAGACTGGGGCATAGTCACAAAACGGCTGCAGTAGACTCTCACTAATTAGGCTCTTTTAAGATCGGGTTGTTAATTCGGACAGCAGTAATATTTGAAAAAAGTTTGTTGTCATTTATCAAGTTTGATTATGATAATCAAATATAGCAAATATGCTCAAATTTGCAATGGTATGTCTTAATTATGTTGTGATTTTGTATTATTAAGGGATTTTCATGAAATTTACCATAAATGTGAGTATATGTAAACTCAATATGTGTATGGGTATGCAGGTGAATAAAAAATCTGGTGACATTTTGGTTCCAAATGCCCAAATTTGAGAGAGTATTTTTTTTTTACAATCTACCAGAGCGCGCCAGAAATTTTTAATAGAGCAATTCTATGGGAAATTTACCGTTTTGTAAAAAATCATGTTCGTCTATTTTATAAGAAAATATATTTACCGAGTCGTTTTCTAAATGGTAATTTCGTGACCATTCTATGTTGGGGCAAATAGTATCAAGCATGGTGTAAAATTATTACAGTAGAGTCTCGCTATAGTCCATATTTGGTTCCAGATTTGACACTTGCGTCGCACTATATAGTCCATATCATTTTTTTTAAATTATCAACGACTTTTAGTATTGAAATTGCTCGACGGCTTCCACTATCTTTGCGATTGTCGTACTTGTCCTCGCTCTCTTCATTATGGATCACAATTATCACAACTACTCAATAAAGTTTGCCAAATAATTATGCCAACATTTCATATCACGTACTAAAAAATATAACCTAACTTAAAAACAGTGTTTTGAAATCAACGGTCGATAAATTGTGGACTATAGAGCGATGGCTTATAGCGAGACTCTACTGTACATTTTGATTTCCTTTATTACGGCCCCCGTAAATATAAAAAATACCTAGATGAATAAAAAAAAAATCATAAGAAATTTTTTCCTCAACCACCTTTGTAGAAGAGCGTTTTTCTCTAACTGAAGTTATTTTCCAAAGGATATTTTTGGCAAGAAAATTCTATTCAATTATTCTGAAAAGGCGAAAATTTCGAATTGGACAAGATAAATTTTACGAAATATTAGATGAGCACATATATTCTGTCAGTAGAAGAGGTCGAAAGTTTGGAGTGGTATCTCAGCTCCTGATGAATATAATTGGATGAGTGAACTATTGTTGGAAAGCTTGGTTCATTAGCTTTTAGAATCTGGTATACTTAATCTGCTATGGATAAACCATGGTCATCCAGAACCACTTATGTCAAAGAAGACACTTTTTGCAGCGTCTTTTTTGGCCATCTACTGCTGGGACCAGGAGTAACCTACGATTCTCGCACATGGACTGTTTGTTAGAGGAACTCAAAGAGTATAATTTGTGGAAGAAACTTTTTTTTTGGACATCACACTTTTTTTTATTCATCGACTTTTGCAAGAATTTTGAAATGTTAAACGCAAGGAAAAAATTACAGAAATCCTTCTATCACAATTTCTGGACAAACTGATGAAGATATTGACTTGGAATGTTCTGAGTATCCCCCCATAAGTTGATCCAAGGAATCCAAATGTCACTGCAATTTCATCCCCATGTCTATCCTTCCCCTTCAGAAACCACTCTTTTAGAAATATCTCAAGAACCAGACTATCGATGCATTTCATTTTTGGATATGTTTTAGAGAATGTCCTAGTGGACATTTCATCCATACATCTCAAAGACGTCCGACCTCTTCTTCTTGCAGATTCTAATAATCTGTTCAGAAGAGCAGAATTTTTTCTGATCAATTTTCTGACCAAAGAGACGAAGTTAGCGACTTTTATTTTTCTGAGTACCCCCAAAAAGTCCATCTAAGGAATCGAAATATTACATGCATTTGCGTCTCATCCCACTCCTTCTCTTCCAGAAACCATTTTTTTGGAATTATCTCGAGAAATAAACCATCGATCCTTTCCATTTTTGGATATATTTTTGGCATGGCCAAGGCGGACATTTCGTCCTCAGACACCAATATCATCCAGGAATTTCTGGATAACGAAGAGTCGAGTGTACTTCATTTATTAGACAAAAACATCACAGGATAATTCGTTTTCATTGCTGAATACTCGTGCATACACCTCAAAATGATTTTAATTGTAACCGTCGATAACTCGTCCGGATTACGGCGATTCGGATTAGAGAGCGGGCGGTTGACGGCTGAATTTGAAATTCCTACGACATTGGCAGTGGAAGCTCGATGGAACATTCCGTTCTGCTAATTCGCACCGAAGCAGATTTTATATGGCATTGCAGTGCCATCTGCAGGGATTATTTATTTCGCCGCTACAATAGCGCCTCCGTGGTTGCCATTGGCAGTATTTCGCCATCGCGTGCAAAAGCAAGAGTGTGAAAAAAGAGGTGTCAAAGATAAATTGCGTCGCTTTTTCTGTGGCTTGCAAATTTTGCAATAATGATCAGTAGCCGGGCAAAACAGTAGAAAAGACGACACGATGGCGTCAGTGCTGGGTGAGGAGGTGGCGCGATTCTTCCCGCTACGGAGTGGGCAAGATGTTGTGGAGCTCTTTCGACACCAGCTGTTTCGAACTCCGGACCTCACGATGCTATCAATTGTCACGGGTATCATCGAGAACACCCTAACCCGAGGCCGTGGCGTAGATGTGAGTGGTGTCACTACTGCATCTGGCTGTGTGGAGGAACTGAGCAATTTTCCAGCAATTGAACAGGTTGATGTTGAGGTATTATATAAGAAGTTCAGGACCATTCTCGCCACGGTGGAGGGAAAGCCAGCCGGCCGAACTGTACGGCGAGAATATGCGACACGCGATGTGATCAAAAAAGTGTCAGATGTGATCTGGAATTCACTGATAAGGAGCTCGTACAAAGACAGGGCACATCTGCAGAGTCTGTATAGCTACCTGGCCCACAATAAGCTGGATTGCTTTGGGGTGGCTTTTGCCGTTGTTGCAGGATGTCAGATGCTTGGTTACTCAGATGTGCATTTGGCCATTTCTGAGGATCATGCCTGGGTAGTCTTTGGACGAACTCAGGATGAAACAATCGAAGTCACCTGGCACGGCAAAGGTTTCGAAGACAAACGCGGACAGCCCGTATCAGCTGGTGTCGAATCCCAATCCTGGCTCTATCTCTGCGGGCATCCTGTTGTCTGTACACGTCACATGGAAGTTGTGGCTCTGGTTCTAGCCATCAATCCCTCCCTGAGTATCACGAGTGCTTGTCTGGAAGTTACTGAGTTGCAGCAGCAACTTCTGTGGCTGCTGTATGATATGGGGCACATGGAAAAATATCCCATGGGTCTGGGGAGTCTTGGGGAGCTGGAGGAAATGTGTCAGACAGACAAGAGGCCCGCCAGTGAAGAGCTGTATGAGGAATCCGTGAGATCTGCCCGAACCTACTACAAAAACTATCACGTGTACCCCTACACATATCAGGGAGGCTACTACTACCGCAAGAATCTCTACAAGAACGCATTTGCGTCATGGGCAAATGCAGGGGATGTCATCAGATTGTGAGTATTACATAAATCCATTATTTAAGTTTTTTTTTCTTTTGTACAATTAGGTAATATTTGTTTTTATAGAAAAGGTTTAGAGAATTTTAATTATTTTCGGGAAAACAGAGAAAAATTTTTATTGCAACATATCTCAGTTGCTTAGCAAAATATTTCTGATAGCAACAATCCATTTTAATCTCTGAATGAAAGATATTTCTCGGAAGCTTATCAAATTTCAGAAGAAAATGCAAAATATATTTTTAAACCCCGCGGAATACTAAAAATGAAAAGATCATTAAGTGTTTTTTTTTGTTAATTTCATTGTTCGAGGAAAATATGAAATTCTTTGTAAAAGATGCTACTTTGTAGAAACTCCATTATTTATTATAAGTTGTTTTATAGCAATTCGAAAAGTGAGTCATTGCAAATACGCTATATAACTTAACAGGCTTTATAATGACTTGTCTACAAGAAATTTTTCTTTTAATCAAAGTTAATGAGTAATTATATGGAAAATTCGTGACTTTTCAAGGCGTTCGTTAAGCCCTCTAATAATACTTTTATATTTTAAAAAAGAGTGGCAAAGCGTCCAAGGCTTTGCGAAATGCTCGAACTCGTGACTTAGATGCTATACCTCAAAAGTACTTTCGCATCATTCATCATTCACCGGTCGTCAACCGATTTGAAGCGATTTATAAATCATTCAAAAGATCCTCCAAAATTAAATAGAATTGATTTTCGGATAAAAATTAGTTATGGGCTATGAACCGGTTCATTGCCGATCCAGAACCGATTGGAACCGGTTCAGTTTTATAGGAAATTCCAAGACCTTTCCAACAAGCCCAAACATGACCCCATTCACTTGATAAATGCGCTTTCTACTGTATTTTTAACCTTTGACCTTGAAAAACCGTTATTAGGAATGATTCAACGGTGTTGTCGTCTAAGTACGAAATGTCCGCCTGGGTAATCCTTTAAAATATATTCAAAAATGAAAATAATCGCACGATGCGTTTTCGAGCAATCCCAAAAAATATGGTTTTGGAGGGGAAGTCTGAAAAGAGGTCTCCGGGGGGTGGAAGGTGGAAAGTTGAGGAGGGGAGGGGGTGAAAAAATCGAGGGATTATATACATATACTGCTCTCTCCGTGGAGTTCGAGCAGTAAAAGATATATTTAGATAATCACTAGCCTTTTCCTTAACTGATTTTTAAGATATGATTATGCCGGATTATGGTTCCTGCCGAATTATTCAACTTTTTTTTAAGTCCTTATAACCTATTTAACGGAAAATCTTTGAGGCTATTTACACCGCTGCATTAGATTGGGATTGAATGAACTGTTCCAAAATCGGATTTCGGATCATAAAATCTCAATCTAAGGCCGCAATCTAAATGGTTTCATTGAGGTCATTTAGACTGTCGCATTAGATTCAGATTGAATTGTCACAAAATCCGATTTTGGGACAATTCAATCTCAATCCAATGCGGCGGTGTAAATGGTCTCTTTGAGAAACCTTTTAGAAACGAAATTTGGACATAAACTAAACTTACTTATCAATTATGTACTAAGCAATTTCAGTAAAATTTTATGGCGATTCGCATTAATCGTAGACTGAAATACATTTTTTGTATTTTCATTCATTTGAATTTACAGATTTTGACTTAGTAATAATAGTTTAATTAAACTTATCTAATTGAGTAAAGGTATAAATAGGAGAAACTAGGAAAAACTGTAAGAGAACGGATATTTTCTTCAATACCAACCATTAGAAAATCGAGATTTTTTATTCCTTAAAAAAAAAAGCATTTTTTAATAAGAAAAGTCTCTACGCTGGTTTAGAACAGGGAGAAAAGGCGAACTAGAATCGAAAACGGTCGAGCAGATCATTCAGTGTTTGCATATTATTGGCACTTTTTTTATCTAGTATACCATCTGGAACTTTATACTCCGAGTGGTTTTGTTTGATAATGATTTCGTATGGCATCTACACACTATGAGAAATTTCTTTAAAAAAATGTTTTTTTTAAAGAAAATTTCCCCTATCCTTTTAGGCAGAAACATCAGATTTTTTTTTAAAAAGCAATTTTTAACGAAAATTGCTCCTACTGAGTGAGAGAAATCCGAAAAAGTTAAAATAACATTCTGGAGTATTGGTCCGAAGTCGGTGTAAATATAATGCTTTTTAGGTTATTAGGGGTTAAAGTTACCCTTTTTCATGTTAATTTTACTCATAAAAAGATGTAAAATTAACACTAAAATGTTGATATATTTTTACACCTAAAAAGTGTTAAATTTATGAGGAAAAAAGTTAGTCGCACCCCTGTTTTTTTTCTCAGTGAATTTGTAGACATCATTAGAGAGAAAATTGTTTGCAAAATCCTTAAACCAAAGCCCCGACATTGTCATAGACAACGGGCCCGTTTTAACTGATCCAAATTAGTTTGGAAATATTCATTAAGGTATTAATTTTGGAAAGGTCAATCAATAGGTAAAGTGATAGAGTACTCGCTCTGTGACGCAAGTGTCTCGGGTTTGAATCCCTTTTCGGTCACCAGAATGTTCTGCCATTGAAGGTGTTCGAATTGCATCCAGTAAGCTTTTTCACTGCACTTGATTACACAGGGCATGGGACATACAACTTACAACCCCATCCCTGTTAAGAAAAAAGCCAGTGATAAGCCTAAATGAGCTTTTGTTAGGTGTGATTCTTTCATTGCAAAATCGGATTGGGGCACAAATTTAAAGTTCCGATAAGCTTATGGTAGCTGAGATTTATTACAGGCAACCTTTGAAATGCGCGCAACTCGAGATAGAAGATAGAGACCTCAAACTTGACATCCATTTAGAGCCTTCTAGGCAGGCTTGAGATATGCCAAGTTTCAAGCTGAAAAAGCTGAAAAATTCCGCAGTCCGCGAAAAATTCTGCAGTTCGCGAAATCGGCAAAAAATTCGCGGTCTGCAAAAATCCGCGAAAATTCGCGAGAAATTCTGCGATTCTCGAAAATACACGAAAAATTTCGTAGCCCGCCAAAATCCATGAAAATTCCGCGGTATATGCGATGTTCCGCGTAAAATTCTGCGGTCACGAAACAGTTTTTAGTAGTGTGGATGATTCTTCCATGTTCCCAGAGTTTTTTTTTTGGACAGAGGCGGTGCATTTATATTACGTTTTATCACAGTGAAAATGTCTTTTCCTGACATTAAGTTACTTGCACAGGGCGGGGGCGGTACTCGAATTCACAACTTTGCGAATCAAGTCAGAGATCTCGTCCGCCCAAGACCCAACGGTCTTGCCAATTGCGCCACTGAAATTCCCTTTATTTAACTGAATTTTTAAAGGATTTTCCTCTTGTACAAAGTCCCAAACGCTAAAATCCCGGAAGGGTCAAAGCCCCGAATAATAACGGTTTTTCAAGGTCAAAAGTTAAAAAGACTCTAGAGAGTGTATTTCTCAACCGAACGGTATTATGTTTGGGCTCGTCGGAGAGGTCTTCGAATTTCCGATAAAACTCAACCGATGCCAATTGATTATAAACTGTTAATAAACCGGTTCTTAACAGATAACTAATTTTTTTCGGAAATTCCATTATATTTTTCTAAGGTATTGTCAACATTGCCTAAATGTTTTGAGTGATTTACAAATCGATTGTGATTGTGAACCGCTAATGAACCGGTTATAATGAATCGATTAGTAATTTTTGACCGAAAATCAATTTTGTTACTTTTACTACTCGAAATCTACGGAGAGAGCAGTATATATAATGATAATCCCTCAATTTTTTCACCCCCCCCCCCCTAAATTTCCACCTTCCACCCCCCGGAGACCACTTTTATCAACAAATCTTCACGTTTCAGACGATTTCTGAGAAATGTCGTCACGCTGTTTGTCCGTCTGTTCGTCCGACTGTCGCCAGCTCTAGAGGCCAAACGGTTAGAGATAGCGACTTGGGATCTTCGGGGGACCCCCCATAAGTCTACCGAAGGATCGTTAACATGCTCCTTATTTTCCCCCACCCCTCTCCTTCCCCTCCAAAATCATGTTTTTTTGGGATTGTTGGAAAACGCGTCGTACGATTTTTTTCATTTTTAGATATGTTTTAGAGGTTACCCAGGCGGACATTTCGTACTTAGACCAAAATACCGTTGAATCATTCCTAATAACGTTTTTTCAAGGTCAAAGGTTAAAAAGACACTAGAGAGCGCGTTTATTAAGAGAATGGAGTCATGTTTGGGGTCGTTGGAAAGGCCTTGGAATTTCCTACAAAACTGAACCGGTTCCATTCGATTTTGAACCGATAATGAACCGGTTTCTAATCGATAACTAATTTTTATCTGAAAATCAATTCTATTACTTTTTAAACTATTTTAGGGAATCTTTTGAGTGCTTTATGAATCGGTTTAAATGAAAACCGGTAAAAGGTAAATGATGCAAAAGTACTTTTGAAGTTATAGCACTCCTTTTTCATTGATTATAGAGTTAGGAAGTTTTTCAATCAAGAGCTTTCCATTATGTAGGAAATTCATTGCTATTGGTTAAGTACGAAAACCTGAAAATATATTTAAAATAAAACTCCGTTCATTGAACTACACAATTTATCGATAATTATAATTTTTTTTTTTTAGTACTTATATTAGAAGGCGTGTTTTGTAATTTCTATTTTATAGATTACAGGTGATTTTCCTGTAACTTCGTAAGGGGTGTGATCTAAATTATTTTTAAATGAAGTAATATTTAGGTCACTTTGCAACACCTATTGATTGTAGCGATGAATATGTAATTAAATCATTATTTTTCACAGAAAAAAATAAATAAAGAGAGAGAGAGAGATAGATTAAATATTCTCTTTGATATATAAAATGGGGGATATTGAACAAAATTCAAAAAATTAGTCATCAAAATACTTTTTTGATATCAACAGTTATTATTAGCATGGGTTATATATTTTTAATGTAGTGCATTAACTTGTCAGGTACATTTATTCTCGCGATGATGAGGAGATTTACAAGGAATTGCTGGACATTGCCAATGAGCAAATCCCCCTGATAATGAAAACAGAGAGTTCAGGGCATTCAGCACATAGTATTCTGCGGGATCCACAGTGTTTTGCCAATCTTCTGAGATTCTACGATGGGATATGTCAGTGGGAGGAGGGTAGTTTGACGCCAATCCTTCATATTGGCTGGGCTAAGCCGCTGGTGAATACAATATCCAAGTTTGACTACGACATTCGGTCCCAGGTGACCATAAATTGTGCCAGTGACGATGATGATGTGCAATCATCGATTTCCATAGTCAACCGCAAAGAGGCTACCAAGCATCACACACTGGAGGAGAGTGTGGAGGAGAAGAGACGCAGGGATGGGATGAATAATAACATTGTTATTGCGGGGAAGGATGATAAGGGGGGAGGAGGAGGAGATGCTGTGAAAGGCTGTAGGGAGAATGGAAGTGAGGATGTGACTAAATTACCGCCAACTCTTGAAGCTCTAACAGCAGCATGTGGTGAGAAAATCCTCAATCCGGATTTTCTGCTTCAGGGAGGTGGTCAACCATTTACTGAGTCACAGCAGACGCCACCAAATGAAACACCACCGAAGGGGCTTCCGAAAGGAGGAGCTCCAGAGGAGGTGAAAGTTGAACCGCCGCCAAAGGTGGAAGCGAAGAAGGAGGAGAAGGTTGAGGGTAAAGGTGACAAAGTGGATGGAGATGGGGCTATAATAGAGACTGAGGTGAAATCCTCGAGCGAAGCAGTGAAGAGTGATGGACCAAAATTTGAGCCCAAGGATGATGAGGAGGATTTACGACCCAAGAGACCCGTGATAACACTCTATAGTCACAAGATGAAGGGTCTGAAGGATCTTCTGCTGGCCGAGAAGCTCAATACCCATGCCATCTCCCTTCAGGTTACGGCTCAGAGTCAGGTAGGTGGGAAGAAGGGAAGAAGTGGGATGTTCTCATCTGGTCAGGGCGGAAGCAATCTCATCCATTCTGTCTCACTGGGCTCATCGAGTTTTGACTCTGACCTCGGTGGAAGTTCGCGTCCCAAGAGATCCAGGCGTGAGTAGACAATTTATTCCTCTTTATCCTAAAAAAAAAAAAACACCTCAATTTTATTATTATATTGACCTCTTCAAGAGGCACAAGGCTTTAAGTTTCCATCATACCCCTCCCGCCGGATGTGATTGCAATTGATGGTTTCTATGAGAAAATCATCCATGTGAGTCCTTGAGAATATTTTATGTATTGCACATCAAAGAAAAAATTATTTTATTCTTTCGATGAATAATCCTATGTGATGGTGCCATAAAATTGTGTTAATTTGGCACAATTTCAACTTTTAACTGCTCGAACTCCAAGAGCAAGAGCAATTTCTATTTTTTTTTTTTGGAATAAGATTTTTATTGAGAAAAATTACAGACAGAACTCATTGTTTTCTTATGAGTTTTAGAAAATATATTTAACCCATTAAAACTTGTATGTCCTGGGTGATTTTTCTGGCTTTCTGAAATTTATTCATTTTTTCTTACAATGATAACAAGTTTCTGAAGAGGTTTCGCGTAAAAAATTACAATTGTGTTAGATATTTTAATGGTTACATTTGCTTAGTTGTTTTGACTAAAACTTAGCTGTAAAAGGTCAGAAGTTGTAAACCAAAACACGGAAAATATCGTTCTTGGTTAAAAAAAGTTATCAAGGATAGGGTAAGTGTGCCAAATTCCGGCCAGCTTGCAATTCCGGCCACCTTTTTTGTTCCTCGAATTTTCATGAATTTTTAGTTTTTACATACTCTAGAGATTATACAATGCAAGAGAATAAAAAAAAATGTAGCTTTGACAAACGAGATCACGTGAAAAAGACATTGGAAGAATTCCCGAAGGGCAAGGAACTATGAGAATGAAGGTGGCCGAAATAGGGCACCAAAGCTATGTCTACATTTTTATTCATTTTAAAATGTATTAAGAATGATTTTAAAATAAATAAAGACGATAAACTGTCTACAAGGTTCTAAGCAACACTTCTTAAGTAAAAGGAGTGAAAAAATCAATTTCTATTAAATATATTACATTTCAAACTTGAGACTTTGGCGCTTGCATGCAACTATGCCGAAATTTGGCACACTTACCCTATTCATTATTTTCAATTTCGTATCATTTAAACACAAATAGCCAGTTAGAATTATGAAAAATAAAATAATATGAGTCTAAATGGGTTAAATGAAGCCATAATAAATAGTTTTAATAAAAATTTTCTATGCATATCTCTTTGAAAGAGTTTGATGTGCAATTGTTTGATCAGGTTGTTTCGTAAATACTGTCGCACTTTTCTGTTAAAAAATCCAAGTGATTGAGAATTTGAAATAAGGAGCAAGTACAGGGGGTCCCGGGATTATGCATGATAATGGGTTTATATCAATACACTTATGCATTCTTGCATACCATTAGGTATTATGAGCTAAAATTAAGAAATAATTTTTGTAATAAACAGCTAATATCGTCGGTTGGATCAGTAACTCCGCTAACTGCATTTATTTTATATCAGCACTCGTTCTGAGCGACACGTTGTTGCGTGGCATTTGCAACGTATTCAGACACAAAGCAAATGCAGTTAGCACAGTTGCTGATCCAACCGACGATATTATAACAGTTGGTGCTGGAAAATATGGCGTCAGTAATATCGTGTAACTTATTCGAAAGAAATCTGCGGATATGCTGATTTTCTGTATGTATCAAGAAATTTCACGCTATTTTTTTCGATTCCAAAAATATGCATAATTCCGGACCCCCTGAATTAGCACCAGCCTTGTAAACTTTTAATCAATTTGACGCAGTGACCGGGAGTGTTGCTTTGGAGATTTAGCAACAAGAAGCAAAATTTTTAGCTAAATTTATCACTTGGTTTAAAATTATAACATTTGATCTTATTTATAAAATATAATATACAGGGTGAGTCAATTGAACAGCAATTTTTGAAAGTGCTGTATTTTTTTATTTGAAAATGAAATTTAGCGACGTAAACGAAAAAGAGTCAGAAAATAGTAAACACATGAAAATCTATTTAAAATTACATTTGGAATGGATAATATTTTAAGTTTAAGTTTATGGAAAAAACCGAAAAAACACAACAAATAGGCTACAATCCTCTTACAATTGCGTGGCAGGTAATAAAAGAAAGAAAAAAATATGTGTCAATATTAAATTTGAGGAAGAGATGATGATGCAAAAAGATCAGTGAATGAAAAACTTCAGCCTGGAAATGCCTTTGAATTCCCAAACGAGAGTAACGAGCCTCACGGGGAAGTGCGTTATATAATGCAACTCCTTTAACAAAAACAGTGCGGCAAAATGTTTCTCGTGCTGCTTTAGGCACAATGAATCCCTAAACCCTAGCCGAACACCCCCTCGTCAAGAGAGAGGCCAAGTATTCCGGGGTTCCAGTCGAGACGAGACGATTAACCCTTTAAGGACGAGAAGGTCAAAAATTGGAGGTCAGAAAAAAATCATTTTTTTCTAACTTCTTAGAGCAAAATACAACTTTAGAAGGCCGTAGGAAAAAAATCATTTTCGGGTCATCGGTGACCCAATCGTCCTTAAAGGGTTAAGAAAAACAAGGGCACACATTTGAAGGAAGGATGGTAGGTCGCATCCAACAAAAAAGTCCCTATGCGGACTAATGTGATGTGAATACAGGGGCCTAGAGCGCAGATATACCTTACGCTTACACGGTTATTGAAGACTACTCTCAAACGGTGAATCGTCTCAGCATCTGCTAAAAAAGAGCTCGGCTCCATATGAGAAAATGGGTTGAAATAGCGCTCGTGAGAGGAGCAGTCATGTGTCATAAGGTGTGATGTCCCGGAAGCATCGCGTCGGAGGGTGTGTACAAGGAGTAGTTAATTTTTCGACAAATTGAGATTGCATGATCAGACCAAGATACAGTTTTGTTAAAAACTACATCAAGATCAAGGTTTCTACCCTGATCTGCATACAGTATAATTTCTCCGTGTAATAAAAGGGGAAATGAATGAAGGTTTAATGATCTTGTGGAAATTATGAGGGCCTGTGACTTATTTGGGTTCAGGAGAAGTCCATTAGTGGACGCCCTGTGCTCAATCTTGGATAAATTCTCAGTCATGAGCTCAAAAGCTGAATAAGAATGTAAAGGATCGCTATCCACGTATATCTGCAAGTCATCCGCATACAGATGATACGAATAGCTACGCAAGTTAGACTCAAGGTCGTTTATATATAATGAAAACATTAGGGCACCAAGGACAGAACCCTGGCCAATTCCCTTAGTTAAAGAAGCAGCTGAAGAAAAGAAATTAAAAGATTGAAAAGTTTGAAAAAAATCAGATCGTGAGGCAGACTATCGAAAGCTTTGGTAAAATCCAGCAATACCAATACCACAAAGTGGTTGAGAAATAGTGCTGTGCCCACTGCGGAAACCCGACTGGTTAATTCCTGTTAATAGCCCTGTGTTAATCAATGAACGCATCGCACGCTGCACGAAGATGAGACTGCGGCATGTGAGCCCATTCAAGACGAAGGGCTGCTTTCAGCGTATTGACACTCTGGTATTTTTTAGTCATGACATTGACCAACAAAATGTCCCTCTTGGAAAAGTCGAGAGAATTTGCATTCGCTTATCCTGGGGGCCAACGTGCGCTCGAAATCAATAATGAAACGTTGTTTTTTAGACAATCTTCTTTAACGCACGATTTTTCTAATGGTTCCGAGGCTTATTGAAATCTCCACTATTTCTAACCGATTTTCTTTTGTATACTCACGGCTTCAGGGTTTTGCCCATCAGAAAAGCTGATCTTCGGTAATTGGCCTCTAACGGCCAAGCGAAGCAACTCATTCACCATTCATCCAATCGAGCATAACTTTTCTTCAACATCAATGAAATCTTATGCTTTTGGAATTTTTAAGGCTACATATAGAGGTCCTTTTCAGATATTTGTCTCATGGTTATTTGCAATATGTGCATCTTAGGGACCGTTTGTCTACAGCTATAACGTGGATTTCGTTCAATTCGCTTCATCACTTTAAGGATGATGGTTGACATTGATGCAATTTTTTTTCGACACTCACCATAGAGCATTATAATGCTGGGAGTACCCTTCAAAATTTTTAATCTCATTCAGGTTTTGAAAAGACCTGAAGATAACCATTGGAACCTTTCCGGTCAAATATAGAGCTATCGCGCCACCATGTTTGAGTGCCATTATGGATAAAAAAAATATCACAAAAAAATTTCATGAATGCTTTTGTGGGCTTGTAACCAATAAAATGAACTAACTTTTTGCAAAATTAGAGCATTCTGTCCAGAACGGTTTCAAAGTTATAGCGATCTAAATTTAGTTGCAGTTCAATTGACTCACCCTGTACATACAATAAATAAATAAGTCCTGAATTTTCAATGTGAAAATGCGACAGTTTATATAACAACTCCATGGATGTATCTCAAGGACTCTCATGCCGATTAATAAGGAAGGTAAATGAGAATGAAACGAAAAAAAATTCTCATGTGAAAGTTTCTTTCAAAAAGAATTTTCGCAAGAGAAAAAAAAAGAGAAATGAAGGAGCAAATCAAAAGTATTTGTAGGATTTTTTTTACAATCAATTTTTCTATAGATGATTTCCCAAGGAGATCATCTAAGATTGTTTTAAAAACAATATGACTATATTTCCTAGATTGCCTATATATATTTTTTTAGATTTATATATTTTTAATTTTATTGCATTATTTTTATTGTCATAATGTCTCCCTATTTATTTATCTGTTGATCTATTTTTTAATCTATTATTTACCTAGATATTTTTTTATTGCAACCTTTATTGTTTTTTTGGTAAATGAGCAACTGAAAAAGATTGCTGGAGAGTTGAAAAAATGATTATGATGAAATTGTTATTGAGAAAAAGAATGTTTGGTTTTTTGTTGAATGAGAGATAAAGGTGAAAAATATGAAAAAAGTAAATTATTGTTACAATAGAAGGTGAAAAAAAGAGAAGTTGTTGAAGAATTTTTATTCGTTTTTGTTTATTTGTTGCATTTACCACGATTCAAAACAATTAAAAAGATTAACATCTAAATTTAAATAAAATGAGGAAACAACAAAAACACGTAGATGGTAGTAAAACAAATGCATGAGATATAAAAAAAAAGTACAAATTCCCGTGGTTTCTTGTGTCAGTCGGCAAAATACAACAAGAACCATAAGGTAACCTTTAAAAAAATATTGTTTACTTATTGAAAAAAGAAGAAATTTAAAAATGATAATAAAATAAATACAAAAGAAGCTTTTACTTTCTTGGAATGAATTGTGAACTTTTCTAGAGAACATTTGAAAAAAAAGAAGAAAACAAAATGGTCTAAAAGACGTTAAAAACAATTTAAGACAATTTTTCAGAGACGTGTTTGTGAGTGAAGTTTTAAAAGAAAATTTAAAAAAAGGGGTGCTAAAGATTTCTTTGAAAAGACAGTAAAAGAAAATCCTTAATGAGCAAAAATAACACGTCTATAAACAAAATGAAAGAAAAGATGAATATTTTGGAAATCAAACTAAAAAGCTGAGAGTGAAAAATTTATAATGAACAAAAACGTTTTTTCTATGGAGCAATTCTATTGTATACCTTTTTAGTGAAGAATTTAAACAAAGAGAAAAAAAAGAAAAATCTTTGCTTCACAATTTTCTTGACCTTCTTTTTTTCTTTTATCGCATTTTAAATCTGAATGTAATGTCACAATTTCTATTTAAAAAAAAATGAGGTGCTTTTTATGTCTGCAAACTATTAAAAACTTTATTTTCATTAGTTATCTTTTTAAGACAATAATTGAATTTAATAGTTTTAGTTTTATCAAATATCAGTCATAGTTTCGTTGCAATTGTCATCAATAAAACGCTTTTTTTAGTATTTTAGTGAAAAACATAATTTAATATACTAGGAATTTTATATATTTTTAAAAAAGTAACTTTGGAATTACTACACTATACCGTAATTTATTGAAATATTGATTTTACGAGAAGTATTGGACATTCTCGTTACTCATTTATTGTTTGAACTTTTCTTATTTCGTCTACCGCCAACTTATTCCATATCACATGGAAAATGGCAGTAAAACCAGTAATAGATCGTTACTGAATTAAAAAGTCGAAGATGAAAAGGAAATTATCCGAGAAAGATTTTTGGGAATTTATTTATATTAAAAGAAAACAAATCAACTACTGAAATCTAGAAACCAAAAGGACGATCAGGTGCGATAAAGTAGGAGACCAAAATGTATTCCTAACTACCTTCCATTATTCCCGGTTTTCCAAAGGACCCATTTACACACATTTTTGCAAATCAGACTGTTTTAGAAACATGACGTTTATCTGTCAATTTACCCATGAATAAAACTAGGGGACAAACAGTTATAGACAGCGACTTGGGGTTTCAAGAGATTTTTTAAAAATCTTGTTTTTTTCTCTTTCGTATATGATATTGGAATTAATCTAAACTCTTAAAATATTCCTCATTCAAAATCATACTGCGAAAATCTTGAAATTAAGCGGCTATTGTAAGAATAGCCTAAATCCCCAAATAGACTCAGGCTGATCCTCGAAAATATTTAGTCCGCAAAATTTGGCGGTAAAGGATCAGCCCAAACTATCTTACACATACGGCCTTTACGCATTTAGAAACAATTTACGTCAAAAATTGACTGTTATAAAAAAATTTTGACGTTTTTGCCTACAATGATAGGGGATTTTTCTTTAGAAAAATAGCTTGTTTTCAAAACTTGCTCCCAGTGTGTAGAGGCCTTTAGAGATCGTGATAATCGATTAAAGCTCATTGCATAAATCTCCTTTAATCTGGTTCTTTATCGCCAAATTTTACCGGTTGAATATTCTCGAAGATCAGCCTGAGTTAATTTGGGGCATAACATGGATTTAAGATTGGAGGCTTAACCCAGTTCCCGAACGTTTAGAAATTTTAAATTTTAACTTACTCGAAATATTTCATATTGATTTTACATTGACCTGAGACGGAAATCTCTTAAAAGCAGAGTGTAGTAGCACATGAAAATGAAGGAAACGAACTCCAAACTGTCCCTCTGAAACAACTTTCGCATCGGTTCTACAGTAGACTCTCACTCAATCGGCTTTTCCCAATCGGGCGACAAATCTTGTTGACAATTTTCACGTTTAATTATGAAGCTAATTCGCTCAAATTCGCTATAGTTCTTCCTATTTTATCGTGATTCTTTATAATTGAGCGCTTTTCGTGGAATTTACAAAAGGCTTTGATGCTCAATTCTATCGCTAAACCCGATGACATTTTGCCCCATATTCCCGATTGAGAGAGTCTACTGTATACGATCTACCACCATGCATATTTCACAATGAAAGTCTTTGAATATCCACACTTTTTCATTGAACGCAAAAGCGAAATTGTCACAATGTCGATGTGCTCATCGATTTTTCGTTTATAAAGAATAATGACCTTGAAATATTCTTCCCAAAGGATTTTGAAGGTCACAGGATAAGCATATCTAGAGGTCATATTTCACAAGCAAGTGCGGTAAGTTTGGATTCATTGGAGAGATTTTTGAATACCTTAAACCCGGTTCTGAACCAATTAATTTTTGCCTGAAATTCAATAATTGTATTTACTTTTACGTGTTTTGAACAATCGTTTACGATTTAAGTGATTGAGATCATTTAGGCTGCTGCATTGAATTGAGATTGAATTGTATCGAAATGAGATTTTGGGACAATTCAGTCTTAATCTAATGTGGAAATCTAAGGTCCTTGACACACTAACGACTTAAGCCGACAGACGGTTTTACGTAATTATAATCAAAATAATCCGTCTTTCGGATTAAACCAAGAAACGTCTTAGTTAGTGGGAAACTGATAAGAATTTAGTAAAACCAATATTTTGATTATAATTACGTTAAACCGTTTCTCGGCTTAAGTCCTATGCCTAAGCCATAAACGGTTTCATTGAGGCAATTTACACAGCCGCCACTTACAGCCTGATTGAGTTATGTACATCCGTTCAGATCGGTTATAAACCGGAAAACAGTATACAGTAGAATTCCAGATAATGCAAAAAGCAACTTTTACACTGAATAGTTAATAGTGTAAATCTAAATCAATTGTGTAAAAGATTTTTTTTATTAAACTAGCAATATTATTTTAACTCCTATGGTGAAAAAGGCGTTTTTGTATTTTTAGTATTTTTAACAAAAACGAGGCTTTTTGTAAATGGGAGTGCCACACTTTTCGGATCCATACTTTTCGGACTTCAGTAGTATAAAAGGTGTAAAAGGAAAGGATTTAATAGTGTAAATTGTGGTAGCATCCAACACTCCCAGTTTACGTTACAATTTATGAAAGAATTTAAAAATAAAATCTTTGGAACTTAACTATTTCGACTATCTCTCTTTTACGCTATATTTCTATTTTATTGTTATTACATATTTTTCCCAAATTATCTAAACTGATAATCTGAATTATTCGTATGATTTAAATGGGCAAACTTTACTCTGGCAGTCCAATTATTTGTGCAAACAATGAAATTTCAAAAATAAGTTACGGTAGAGTGTAGGAATTCCAAAACCTTGAAAACACTGTGACATTCATGCAAATGATGAACACTTAGCTTAGCTTCTATTTTCCACACTTCAAGCATTATTAGTGAATAAATTTATTTTTAAAAGATAAAAATATTCCCTAAGAATTGTTATTTATTTTCTAAGTTCTATTTCACACTGAGCACAGTATTTTTTTGTCTTAGAATATGATAAAGAAACTTGTTTTCCTCACTTATCCTCAAAAACGTAAATTTTCCTTTTTTCTGTGCTTCAGCAAAACAATATTATTAGAAGAAAGAAAGAAATGTTAATGAGAAATATCTCAAGAAATGTGTTTGCTATTTATGTAAAAAAAACATAGAAATATTATTAATGAAAAAAAATCATAAAGGCAATGTTATATTGAATTCGCAACACTGATAAAGAACACAAAATAGTGAAATAGATGCAGTAAAACTGGAATTATTTAACGAAAAGAAAAAGAAAGGAAAAATATATTCATAGAAACAGTTGTAGACATCAATATTTAATAAATAAACAAATATTTCTTAGTAGAAGAAAAATATTGTATTTAAAAGGTATTTTATCAGTGAATCAAAAATTTCTTTTTAAAAGAATATATCATCCTATATTAGAACTTTAGAGGCCTGTGATGCAAGTGAAAAAAAATGCAGAATTTAAATGTAACCTACAATAACTAGATATTTGTCTTGCTGATGACTTCCCTTCTGTTTCCACTTGAACCTATTTCTTCCTTTCACACACAGTGATCAAATTTTTTCTTAAACAATTTTAAATAGCAAAAGAAAAAGCTTTTAATTCGCGTTACAGTTATAAAAAATCAATTCACAAATAGATGAAAAAAAAGTACACAATATGGTAAGAAAAAAAAAGAAAATAGAAAGGACAAATTGTAGGCTACAGAAGAGATAATCTTCAAAAGGAAAAATACATGAATTTTCTGTAATTTGATGTTATACATAAAAACTATTATAGATGTCAAATAAAGAAGAATCATATGAATTCAAAAAACTTTTTTTTTAACCTTATCCAGGACATTGACCAAAAATCTCTCGCTCAAGCCTTCTACGTCAGAAACCGTGATGTTACACTTTTAAATAAACCATACGGTCTTGAAATTTTTTATGCAAAAGTAGTGCAATTTTGTGAACTCTATGCAAAAATCACATAATCTGGTGATTTCTATAAGAAATGCGCAATCTGGCGATTATTGCGTAAAAATCGCGTGATTAAATAATTCAAAAATAAAAACCAATAAAAATTCTTATTTTTTATTGGTCGAAAACTCAAAATGAGACTAGCGGGACTAGCGTAAATGTCCTAATTCAAAACCATTTCCAGACGCTTTAACTTTGACAGAAGATTCAACACATTAAGTTTATATTTTTTCTGAAGAGAATTATATAAATTTGCTCCTTGACTCTTCTAAAATGTTACTGTTTAGTGAAAATTCTTTAGATTAATTTGAAAAGTTCTTAAATACAAGAAAATACGCAAGCGTAAAGTGCTTCTATTGGAAACATATTAATCCAAATGGAGACAAGGGAAAGTTTCTAATTGGAGACAAACAGTGTAAGTGAAACCGCGACGAAAGGCTTATAAAACCTCGTTGAGTTGTTCCTGAGTGCAGGATTTGTTCTTATTCCTGGTCTTTTCTCCTTTCCCATCTGAGACAATTAGAAAATCTCCAAAAAAATCATATTTCCGTGGTTTCCTATTGAAGCATTTGCAGACACTTTTGTTCACGAAATAGGTAATTATTTCATTTAAAACTTCACGTACCATTAACAATAAAGATTAGCACTTAATTTAACTAAAATTAGCCAGAAATATGACATAAATGTTAAACAAAATGAATAAACAACACTCAACTCATTGTGTTTTTCATTGGAAAACATGGTCGATCGATGAAAAATTTGATGGTGAAAAGGCGTACACTTTTAATTTTTCTGAGAAATTAACAAATTAAAATTCGTGAATATGAATGGATTTTCACTTTATTTAGAGCAAAATTAACTAAATAATGAAACTGTCGTATAGAAAATATATAAATATAGCAATTTAGTACTGTATTTATCAATCATGAAAACAGTGACGTTTCCATTTGGAGTAGCGAAAAATTTCCATTTGAAAGCAGGTTTTGAATTAGCTTAATTTACCCTATAATCCCTCGATTTTTTCACCCCCCAAAATTTACACCTTCCATCCCCCGGAGACCACTTTTCTCAACAAATCTTCACGTTCCAGACGATTTCTGAGGAATATCGTCACGCTGTGTCCGTCTGTCCGTCCGATCGTCGGCAGCTCTAGAGGCCAAACGGTGAAAGATAGCGATTTGGGACCTTCAGGAGACCACCCCATAAGTCGACCCAAGGATCGTTAACATGCCCCACATTTCCCCCCACCCCTACCCCTTCCTCTCCAAAACCATGTTTTTTTGGGATTGCTCGAAAACGCATAGTGCAATTTTTTTTCCATTTTTGGATATGTTTTGGAGATTCAGGCGGAAATTTGGTCCTTAGACGACAACACCGTTGAATCATTCTTAATAACGGTTTTTCAAGGTCAAAGGTTAAAAAGACACTAGAGAGCGCATTTATCAAGCGAATGGGGTCATGTTTGGGCTCGTTGGAAAGGTCTTGGAATGTCATATAAAACTGTACCGGTTCCAATTGGTTCTGGACCGGTTCATAGCCCATAACTAATCCGAAAATCAATTCTATTTACACTCAGTCCCGGCATTATGCACTTCGGGATTATGCACCTGACGGAATTATGCACATACAATTATGCAAGTTTGCCTACTTTTGGGAGTCAATTTATGAAATCATTTTTGAAATACGCCTGAATGTATACTATTTTGCGGCGCGGGAAATTTGAAAACACTGTGCTTCTTTTTCAGAATGAAACCTTTGCTATCCACATATAGTACTCGCACCGTCTATTTCTCGAACTTTTCGTCAAGTGGCGTTCCTACCTTTGAGATTTGACAACTCACTTCGCGCCCGCTGGGCATTTTCTTCTCTCTCCTACCTCAGTTGGCTTTCAGCAGCCCAGCGAGTAAGACGTGGGGGATGTGTTGCTCGGGCGCTCGTTGTGAGAGCACACATTCTTAGTCATGGCCTCCTTCACAGCAGTGAGGAGATGTAAAAATTAATTTTCAGGAGTTATTTTTCACTGCGGCGATGAACGTCGCACACACATATTTGCAAAAATCTCCTCTTACACTTAAGCATCTGTATGAGGAGATGCAAAAATGATAGGGTTTTTTCGTTTTTTCCCTCACACCACCACTGCTGGAAGAGTGTTTTTTCAGCCTTCAGGAGCTAAAATTCATCGTGTCGCTTCTCTACACGTACGCATGAGTAAAAAGATATTTTCTAGCGTTGAGAAGGCAAGGCACAGACTTTTTCTTAATTAATTGACCCTCTCATTTTTTTTTTGTCAATTTCCCCGCTGTGCTTGCTGAAAATGGAAATTGTCTTTTCCAGTTTTTTTATATAATTGTCTATTTAATTTATTATAAATGGAAAATAAGAGATTGAACAAAAACCAAATATACAACTTGAACTTCAAACCCCAATAGATCTTCCGTGGCTCAATCGGTTAAGACGTCACGTCTATTGCTCTTTTGATTTTCTTTTATGCGCTCATGTTCAAATCCTACTTGTATCCTGTACTTTTTTGTTTTTTTTTCAACATGAAAATGAAGAATAATTGTCCCTAAATTTATTAAATAAATTTCTTAATGTTTCCTGAAAAAAAAAAATACATTACACCACGATTATAGTGATTTATTCAAATTTTGAGAGCTCGCCTCTCCAAATTTTTGTTTAAAATCGTTTGGGTATTCTCACATGATTTCGTTTTCGGTTACTTTTCTTCAGAAAAAAAATGGAAACTGCTTTTAAATGCTCGTATGAGCTTTCAAATATTTAAACAATATGTTTTTTTTTTTCTATAATATACTTTGTTTTAAGAATTTTGAATGATAAGTTCCTCTCGGATTGATACTGTAATCTTTTCTTTGAATAAACCGGAATTATTTGTTGAACAGTAAAATAACTAGTTTTTCTCAATAAAATAATAAATGTAGAGACCGAGTATACGACAGTAAATAATTATTTTAGTCAGAAGGAAAACAAAATTTACTAGTAAAATGGTTTAAAAAAAATCTTAAAAAAATAAATTGGCCAAAATATTATTTTAAAATTTCTACAGTAGTTCTCATAAAAAATTTCAATAAAAAAGATTTAAAATTTAAAACAATAAATTTTTCAAAACATGAAAATTGTGAAATGATCATTGGAAAGAAGAATCTTAAAAAATATGAATCATATTAACCTTTCTGGTTTAAAATGATTTATTGTTTCGATGTTTTCTAATAAAATACTTAATGGTATATCATAAATATATTTTATAAAAAGAATTGCATGAAAGAATAAAGTCTTTTTAGCATAAAAAAAATACCAGTTAGCCTAAAATTTTAACGAAAACTGAATATAATTTCTACAGGTAACAACTGAAGTGTTATAGCAAAATTAAAAATTCCTTTCTTCCTTTATCAAAACCTGCTGAACAAAGCAAAATCATAATCAGTGTATCAAAGTTCATCGAAAAAAATTTGAACTTTGATTAAATTTTTTTCAGAAACCAAAATTGTGTTATTTACCGCATTGAATAAAAGAGCAGTAAAATGTCAAATTTGGTTAGCAAAAAATTCGAAATGATCAGTAAAAAATAAAAAAAATGATCAGTAAAAAATAAATAAAGAGCAGTAAAAAATAAAAAAGGACAGTAAAAAATAAAGTGGTCAGTAAAAATTAAAAATGAGCCGCAAAAATATTCGAGATGAACAGTAAAAAATTAAAAAGTGACCAGTAAAGAATTAAAAATAATCAGTAAAAAATAAAAAAAAATGCCAGTATAAAATTAAAAGTGATCAGAAAAAAATTAAAATTGAACAGTAAAATATTAAGAGCGGTCATCAAAAAATTAAAAGAGAGCAGTAAGAAAATTGGTCAGAAAAAAATTAAAAATAAGCAGTAAAAAATGGTCAGTAAAAAATAAAAAATGGTGAGGAAAGTTTTAAAATGAACACTAAAAAATTAAATGTCGTCAGTAAAAAATAAAAATGTGGTCATTAAAAAATAAAAGTTGTAAGTGAAAAATTAAAAATGAACAGAAAAAATAAAAATTGCTCAAATAAAACTTGGCAGCGGATTTTCGCGGACTGCGGAATTTTTCGCCGATTTTCGCGGGCCGCTGAATTTTTATTTTTAGTGCTCATTTTTAACTGTTTGCTCAACACGTTTAACTTTTACTGACAAAATTTTATTTTTTAATGCTCATTTTTATTTTTTTGCTAATCACTTTTTACTTTTTGACTGATCAATTCGAATATTTCTACTGATCAGTTTTAATTTTTTACTAACCTAACCACTTTTTATTTTTTACTGCTAATTTTTATTTTTTCACTGCTCATTTTTTTACTGCTCATTTTTTTACTGCTTTCGATCAGCTCGCGAAGCCTCGAACATTTTGCCACCCTTTTTCAATAAAAAGTATAATAATAGATTTGCTTTGTTCAGCAGGTTTTGATAAAGGAAGAAAGGAATTTTTAATTTTGCTATAACACTTCAGTTGTTACCTGTAGAAATTATATTCAGTTTTCGTTAAAATTTTAGGCTAACTGGTATTTTTTTTATGCTAAAAAGACTTTATTCTTTCATGCAATTCTTTTTATAAAATATATTTATGATATACCATTAAGTATTTTATTAGAAAACATCGAGACAATAAATCATTTTAAACCAGAAAGGTTAATATGATTCATATTTTTTAAGATTCTTCTTTCCAATGATCATTTCACAATTTTCATGTTTTGAAAAATTTATTGTTTTAAATTTTAAATCTTTTTTATTGAAATTTTTTATGAGAACTACTGTAGAAATTTTAAAATAATATTTTGGCCAATTTATTTTTTTAAGATTTTTTTTAAACCATTTTACTAGTAAATTTTGTTTTCCTTCTGACTAAAATAATTATTTACTGTCGTATACTCGGTCTCTACATTTATTATTTTATTGAGAAAAACTAGTTATTTTACTGTTCAACAAATAATTCCGGTTTATTCAAAGAAAAGATTACAGTATCAATCCGAGAGGAACTTATCATTCAAAATTCTTAAAACAAAGTATATTATAGAAAAAAAAAAACATATTGTTTAAGTATTTGAAAGCTCATACGAGCATTTAAAAGCAGTTTCCATTTTTTTTCTGAAGAAAAGTAACCGAAAACGAAATCATGTGAGAATACCCAAACGATTTTAAACAAAAATTTGGAGAGGCGAGCTCTCAAAATTTGAATAAATCACTATAATCGTGGTGTAATGTATTTTTTTTTTCAGGAAACATTAAGAAATTTATTTAATAAATTTAGGGACAATTATTCTTCATTTTCATGTTGAAAAAAAAACAAAAAAGTACAGGATACAAGTAGGATTTGAACATGAGCGCATAAAAGAAAATCAAAAGAGCAATAGACGTGACGTCTTAACCGATTGAGCCACGGTTGATTGATTGATTCGTTTATTAAAGAATTATACAGTAGCCAGACGTACATGTTACATCCATTTTACTATAACTATATAATCCTATTTAAAACTAAGCAAGATCCTAATACTAGACTTAAAAACTACTTGAATTAACATTATGGGAATGAGTAACTAATTCTTTCATAGGAAATAACATATTTCTGGTTGAACTTGATTAAGTTTCGAGATTAATTTTTTCCGTAAATTTTAAAAAGTCTCTATATAATTTCTTATCTTTTAAAATTAATACTAATTTGTCTATATTTAGATCTTTGCAAAATTCATTTCTTTCTTGAATGTAAGTTGTACATTCAGTCAGTCTATGAATATAATTATCTTTAACATTGCAAGTTTCGCACAGCTCAGAGTCGTTAAGTCTAAATTTGTATTTAGTGGAATTATCAAGGCACCATCCCATTCTCATTCTGGTAATTCTTTTAATATTCACATTAGACATATTGCTCTTTTTGAACCAGCAATTTTTTCCTGGCTTTTCAAGGATTTTTTTGTGGAATTTGCCTTTTTGATTAGAAAGAGAAGCATATTCACTTTCCCATTTGGTAAAGCATTTATCTTGAACAAGTTTTAGAATTTGACTTGTTGAATATGGCGTAATGATCTCATTTCCATTAATAATGCTTTCTTTGGCTAATTTATCTGCTATTTCATTTTCCTTTATATTAAAATGTCCAGGAATCCATTGAATATGAAAATTTGTGCTTGTGTTGTCGGAGATAGTTTGTAAAATATTTTGCAGTAGATTAGAATGTGTGATGTGATATTTATTTAAAATTGATTGGCAGCTAGATTTGGAATCAGTAAAAATTGCTATATTATGATATTTCTCACGTAAACCTAAATTTATGGCTTCATAAATCGCTTGCAGTTCTGCGGACATGATTCCTATATTTTCATTGATAATTTTGAATTTAATTGAATTATTCTTATTGGTGTCATATACTGCACCTCCTATTTTGTCACCAATTTTGGATCCATCTGTGAATAGTTTGTTCCAGTGTTGAAAGTCTAAATCTATCATTTCCCTAATTTGAGTTTTTAAATTATGGACGTTTTCGTGTTTTTTGTTAATATTCTTATTTGCTATTTTAGTACTTATATTAAGATTTTCTAATTGCCTTGGTTCAAAAGTTTTATTTGTGTGGGACAATTGATTTATGACATTTTGAAATTCGGTCCCAGTTTTTTGCATAAAAGTTTTTGCTGTATTGTTTGTAGTATTTATCCAGGATACATTAATTCTATTGACTTTAGCTTTTATTAATTCCTTCATCGCTATATATTCTCTTCTAAATTTTAATGGGATTTCTGAAGCTTCTGCATATAGGATATGAGTTGCTGTTCCAGTTAGGGCACCAAGAGCTATTTTTAGGGCTTGATTATTTACAGTATCTAAAAGTTTAAGGGCGCTTTGGGAGCCATTTGCTACTACTGGAGCTGCATATTCTATTCTAGAGCGAATAAGCGCTCTGTAAGTATATATAAGATTTTTTGGATGTGCTCCGTGGTTGAGTCCTGATATAGATTTTAAGATGTTCATTCTTCCGTTGCAATTTTCTCTGATCATTTGACAGTGTTTCATAAAATTAAAATTTTTATCAAAAATAACTCCTAAAAATTTATGTTCGTTGGTTTGAGGAATTTTATAAGATTGGATTTCGAGATTAACTTTTAGACTCGGTTTTGAAAATGGTAGAAAAGTTACAGATTTCTCTTTATTAATTTCAAGGTCTATTGCTCTCAGTTTGTTTATTAGCCAGGATATGCCTCTTTTTGCCATTTGTTCTGCTTCAGTTAAGGTTTTTGCTGAAGCTATGACTACTAGGTCATCAGCATATTGTAATATTTTTGGAAAGTTTTTGTTATTATTAGTGTGTAGATCTCTAGTATATAAGTTGAATAGGCATGGGCTTATGGGATCCCCTTGTGGGATTCCTTTACTTGTTATTACGGAGGCTGATTCGCTATTGGAGCTCATGAAGATTTCTCTACGTGTTAAGAAACTAATCAACCAATTTATAATTCTAGGAGGCAAAAGACAATTATCAAGTATTCCTTTTAGCTTGTTAATATTAACATTGTCATAGGCTTTGCTTATGTCAAAGAAAAGTACAATCGACTGAAGGTTTTTTGATTTGTTGCTAAAAATAATTTGAGTTAGTTCGTTTAGGCAAGTTGATGTTGAAAGGTTTTTTCGGAAACCAAAAGTTGAGTCCGGGAGAAGGTTATTTTCAGCGACGAATTGATTGATTCTCTCTAAAATTATGCTATTAATTATTTTAACAAAAGTACATATTAAGGCAATAGGACGATAGTTACCGATATCGTTTGGGTCTTTACCCGGTTTTAAAATAGTGATAATGAGTATTTTTTTCCAGTCTTCTCTAACTTTTCCTTTCAACCATTCATTATTTAGAGTATTATGAATTACAGAGAGCTGTTTTTCATCGAGAGCTTTGATCATTTCATATGATATTTTATCGTGTCCTGGAGCAGTTGATTTCTTGTTTTGTATAGTTTTTTGAACTTCCCAAAATTCGAGATCCCTTTCCCAAAAAGTTACCGGAAGTTTAATTTTTCTAGATTGTGTGATTTGTATAGAGTCATTTGAAAAGTTCTTTGCTAGGAATTGTTTCATAAGATTAGGATTACTTCTAATTAAATTATTTTTGTTTTGATTAGTATCATATTTGAATCCTTTAATTATTTTTATTCTATTCCACATTTCAGTGATTTTCATTTCTGGAGAAATTTCTGACGTGAATTTTTGCCAACTTTTCTTCTTAGCCTTTTTAATTTCAAGTTTTAATTTTGCTCTAGCTTTTTTAAAAGTAATAAAGTTTTCTGTGGATTTCCTGTGGTTATAAACAGACATTGCTGCTAGTTTTAGTCTATGGTATTTTTTTATATCTTCGTTCCACCAAATTTTATGTGTATATTGTGTATTAATTTTATGAGTTTTAGTGTTGTCTACTCTGCATTTATCTATTGTTTTTGTCAGATCTTCAATGTTTGAACAATTATTCAAATTTAAGGAATTCTTGAATTTTTGTATGTTGAATTTAGATATTATCTTCATTTCTTTTTTTGTCGTTATGTCAGCAGAACTAATTATTATCGGAAAATGGTCACTTATAATTTTGTTTCTTAAAACTTCCCAACTAAAATTAATAGTATTTCTGGTACTAGTAATAGTAATGTCTAGAGCGCTTTCATTTTGATTTTTATCTGAAATGTAAGTACATTCTCCAGTATTTAAAGTGTAAAAGTTGCTGTCAATCATGGATTCTATTAAAATTTTAGATCTGGTTAAATGTGTGATACTTATGTCATCTAATTCGGACCACACCTCATTTTGGCAGTTTACGTCTCCTCCAATTATAATGTCTTTTTCGTTTTTATATTTATTTATCAGTCTTTCAAAATCTTCTTTAATTGAAATATTACTTGTATTCGGTGGGATATAAATTGAGATCAGTATGATTGACTTATTTTGATTAAATTCGATTTTAATTTCTTGACATTCTAGAACTTTGTATATGTGATTATCACATAAATCATGGCAAGTTAGATTGTCTCTTACTAATATTGCTACTCCACCGCCTTTGGTTTTTCTTAAGTTTTTATTAAAAGTTTTAAAGCCTTGAATTTTTATATCTTTTTTCACATAAGTCTCGCATAATATAGCAGCATCACATTTTTCAGTATTTAGTAACTCAATTAATAATTCTTTATTTTTAGTCAAGCTTCTAATATTATTTTGCAGAATTCTTACCATTATGAAGTAATGGGGACACTATTTTCTCCTTCTTTGGTGTGGTCAGCCTTACCCGTCTTGCGGGCCGAAGCTGGGGTAGACCCAGCAGATCCAGCAACAAAACCCATGCTGGATGCAATTTCCAATACCTTCCGCAACAGCTCCGTGAAGTACTCCATATCCTGAACACGATAGGGATTTTCCATGATGGGGTTGGAAGGTTCACTGAGTTGGTTCTCTTGTTGGTTCTCATATCCTGGGAAGATTGTTGGGGTTGGAATGTTGTATGTCTTCCAAACTGTACGAGTTCTTTTTCCTTTTGGGGAGTTGTTGAAGTCTCTGTTCTCACTCAGGTGGGGGAATTCCTTCAGGCTTGCAATTTGTCCCGAGAATGGCCTCCTTTCTTCTCCAGTTATCCTCTTCGCTTCTCTCAGAGTCAGTCTTTGTTCAGCCATGATTTCTTCGAGAAGTTCTTGCTTCTTTCTTGCTGGGCAATTTTTGGATGTCATTTCATGGGCTTGTCCGCAATTTCCGCATTTAGTCATCTGACATTTATGGTTGGGCATTATGAGATCTTCACTGCAGTTCTGGCAGATTTTTCGGGTACAATTTTTTTGTAGATGCCCAAAGCGGAAGCATGAGAAACATTGCTTCACACCAGTCCGAAAATTTTTTACTTTACGGTAAGTACCGTAGATTCTGACCGCTTCCGGGAGCGCATTTGCCGAAAAAGTCACTTTAATGGATGTTGTTGGGATCCATTGAATTTTTCCATCTTCATCCTTCTGTGATTTTTTCATTCGTTCAATTTTCTTTATTTCGTAGGGAGATCGAATGGCTTTTTGGATCTCCTCCATGGTAAGATCCAATGCAATATCGTATATTACGCCAGTTTTCTCCACATAACTTTTGGGGATAATGGCGGTAATTTCCTGAAGTTTCAAGTTGGGCATTTTTGCGACCAAATTTGCATCTTTGGCTGTAAAAAATGTGGCCTTCACCATGCCGTGTTTTACGAGTTCCAGAGTTTTGGTAGTTTTATTGCTCATTTGCAATAATTTGCCTACTTTTATGTCGTCCATCCTGTTTTTATTGTAAAGCAGGTAAACAACATATGGCCCTTTGTCGGCACTGTTGTATTGATGAACTTCATATACTTTAGGTAATGGAGGTGTTGTGCTGTTCTCGTTCGGGCTCGCAGATGTACTTTCCGTTGTGGTTTGTTGGGTTTTTCCTTCAATTATTATTTGGTTGTCTGGAGGGTCCAACGTATCCATCTCTTGGGTTGGTTGCGGAGCCTGGACATTTTGAGGCATAATTGTGACACTATCGGGTTTTGGCAAGGTTTTTGTTGATTCCCTTTTGTACGGGTTGAATCGGGTTTCTGTGCTCAAACTCAGTGGCCTGAGTTTTGCTCCAGTGGTGTCCCCATCCTTGCCTGTTTCCGGATCTGGGCCATCCGGGGGCGCGATCATTTTGGAGATCCTACCCTTCAAGGGGTTAGGGGGTCTCACTCTCCGGTTAATCACTATTAAAGTTTTTTTTTTTTTCACTTAGTCACTAAATATGAGACGTACTTAAGCAAAAAAAAAACCAATTATGGAAATAGTCTCAAAGACTTGAGAATATTTTCAAAGCAATAATTTTCACAGAGGGTTTTACGATGTTATTCCCTTGGCTGCCGAAATGCAACTCCGATTGAGCCACGGAAGATCTATTGGGGTTTGAAGTTCAAGTTGTATATTTGGTTTTTGTTCAATCTCTTATTTTCCATTTATAATAAATTAAATAGACAATTATATAAAAAAACTGGAAAAGACAATTTCCATTTTCAGCAAGCACAGCGGGGAAATTGACAAAAAAAAAATGAGAGGGTCAATTAATTAAGAAAAAGTCTGTGCCTTGCCTTCTCAACGCTAGAAAATATCTTTTTACTCATGCGTACGTGTAGAGAAGCGACACGATGAATTTTAGCTCCTGAAGGCTGAAAAAACACTCTTCCAGCAGTGGTGGTGTGAGGGAAAAAACGAAAAAACCCTATCATTTTTGCATCTCCTCATACAGATGCTTAAGTGTAAGAGGAGATTTTTGCAAATATGTGTGTGCGACGTTCATCGCCGCAGTGAAAAATAACTCCTGAAAATTAATTTTTACATCTCCTCACTGCTGTGAAGGAGGCCATGACTAAGAATGTGTGCTCTCACAACGAGCGCCCGAGCAACACATCCCCCACGTCTTACTCGCTGGGCTGCTGAAAGCCAACTGAGGTAGGAGAGAGAAGAAAATGCCCAGCGGGCGCGAAGCAGAGATACTAGCGCCTCTATCGAAAAGTTCGAAGATTACACTTGTAAACAATGACCCAACCGATACCACTATATAGGATATATAGCAAAGATGAAACTTAAATTTCTTTTAATAAGGTCAAATTTTTAAATAATCTAAGCATTTTGCACGTTTTTTTAGGTCCCGAAAATGTGCATAATCCCGGGACTGAGTGTACTTTTCAGACAATTTTGCAGGATCTTTTGAATGATTTATGAATCGGTTGAAAACCGGTGAATGACGAATGATGCGAAAGTTATTTGAAGTATAGCATCTAAGTCACGAGTTCGAGCATTTCGCAAAGCCTGGGACGCTTTGCCAACCCTTTTTTGAAAAAAAAGAGCTATAAAGATCACTCACTGGATATCATAGCGTAATAAGATTTCATTTTTGGAAATTTTCCCTTCAGCAAACCGCCTTGAGAAAAGCCAATTGAAAACTCATTTTTCCAAAGTTTCTATATATTTTATTAATGTGATAAATATTCACAACAATGATTTACTCATGTAGGGTCCATCGAGTTCATAGCCCAGCTTTCGGTAGTAATTCCTTGTTCCAACTCCCGAAATCACTGAAATCTTTGAGCTACCATGTTCTTCACGAGCAATCCTCTCAGCTTCCTCCATCAGTAGCACCCCAAAGCCCTGATGCTGAAACTTTGTGGGATCCCTTGCTTTCACTGGCACAACACTTCCGTAAACATGAAGCTCCCGGACAATTGAACAATTGCCCAGAAGTTCTGGCCTGAATGTCTCCGTAGAGCATTTCCTGAGCCTCAGTAGCCCAATGAGGATGTCCTGGTGTGGATCTTCGTAGGCCAGGAAAGTCTCCCATCCCCCATTGGCCATGTAATCCCTCCGAATGAGTTCAACTTCATTTGGATGGATGTTGTTGTGAATGGCCTGAATGCCCACTTCACGTGTCCTCACATCTCGACAAGCTGTGCCTAGATCTTTCATTCTGGCCAGTGCTAGTTCCCGGAGATTTCCATTTTCCACTCCAGAGGTCACTAGCGGCATAGGAATATCCCGTTGGACTCGGTAGATCCTGGTCCAGGGCGGAACAAGGGCGAGGATTGTGGCTATGAGGTCGACTAGAGTAGATGGTGGGTAGGATTTGTATCTTCCAGTTTTCCACAGTTCATACAGCCCTGTGCCCCGGATCACGAGAGTTGGATAGATCTTCAGTCCATCAGCCCGGAAGTCGGGATTCTCGAAGAACTCAATAAATTGCTCAATATCCCGCTCGAGATCCATATTTGGGAGATTAGGCATCATGTGGGAGACAACCTTGAAGCCCGCATCCTTGGACATGTTGAAGCTCTCACAGACAGCCTTAACCGTATGCCCTCGGTTTGTATCCCTGGCAATATCCTCGTAGACTGACTGCACCCCAATCTCCAGCCTAGTGCATCCGTAGTTCAGCATATCACTGAGATGTCGTTGTAGACAGTAGTCCGGACGGGTTTCAATGGTTATTCCAATGCACTTGACCTTCGAGCGCTCAGAAAACCTCACAGCTTCAGCCACATTTGAGCTCGAATGCCCAGAAAGAGCATCGTGGAGATTTCTGACGAAGTAATCCCGATAATCTTCAGGCAAGCTCATAAAAGTTCCCCCCATCACAATGTATTCTACTTTATCCACGGAATGGCCCAGCTGCTTGAGCTGTTCCACGCGATTGTAGGCCTGGATAAAAGGATCATATCGTGCCCTGATGGCTCGCATGGATGTTGGCTCAAAGCCAGTGTAGCTCTGTGTGGAGTACTCAAAATCACTGTCAGGTCCTCCTGGGCAGTACACGCAGATATTTCCCGTGAAATTGATATGAGGACATCGATGGGGCTTACACATAACAGCCACAACTGCAATCTAGAAAGATAAATTCTAAAGATTTCAGTATCTCCCTTTGGAAATTTGCAATCCTTTTCTCCTCACCCCACTGGCTGTCCTGATTGGCTTTGCTCGCAATTTGGGCAGAAGAATTGTCTTGGCATCGTCGGGAATTGCTGCTATTATATCCACGAGTCTGGGAGTCTTTTCCAGACCATATTTGGATGTGATATTGGCTTTCAAAGTATTGAGATTCACATCCACTCCCTGATGGTGAGCTTTGAGGAGTGCCTGGATGATCTCTCCGATCACCATCACTCGCTGCTCCTCCGCAGTCATCTTTCTAAAACTTTCCAAGAAACTTTGAGGTTAGCCTACACGTCTTCTTCTGAATTTCCTATAAAAAGATAGGAATTATTGTAATTTTACATAAGTTTTGGCAAAGAGTCGTCCTTTTTGCTTTTACAAGTGCTAAAAATAAAATATACCTAATTTTTCTTGGATTTTTCCTAATGTTTTTGAATTTATTTCAACACGCATGAGAAAAATTACACAGAAAAACACAGGCAAATAGGCTTTTTTGGAACAGATTTTTCTTTTCGATAATAGATGTCGCTTGCCTCATTAAGTTTTCTGTTTGAATGAGGCTGGAAAAAATGTTTGTCCTTTTTGGAATTGTAAATCAAGAACGCAGTGAAAAACAAAAGTGAGAAGCACTTGTGAAAAGTGTTCTTCTTCCAACAAATTGATCTCGAGCCTTACTCTCATATTCTCAACAAAAGTAATTCTTGTAAAGAAATTTTGATGGATATTGATGCTGAGGAACTGCAGTTTGTCCTTCTCTGTACACTGCAAGATTTGTCCAGGATGATTCAGGACGATGAAAGAGAAGCTTAGCAAGTAGATTGAACCAACAACCAGAATTTACAAATGGAAAAACAACAGCGATTTAAGATTTTTGTGGAACGTTGTATTGTATTGCATCTGATCAAGTGGATCATACAATTCGCCGGAGGATCTTTAAGACCAAAAGGGCACGCAATGAGCTCAAGTGGCAGGTGGTAAAGACAGAAGAGGAGATGAATCAGTGTCTGGCGGAGATTGAAGCCCTGGAGAAGGCCATTGAGGACAAGAAGGAAGTACTGATGTTGGCAGAAAGTCTCGTTTTGCGAGATCTGTCAGGATGAAATGACGCGGCTCACTTAGGGAACCATTATTAAACTTTTAACAATTTAGTATCCGGGCTAATCATAAGCTCGAAATCTTCTACCAGAACCTGGTTATGATTACTAAGAAATAAAAAATGAGAGTCCATGAAAAAAATGAGCATGGAGAGGAAAAACGATAGGACGTGTGAAAAAAGGATTGAAGGAAGTAGCTCAAGGTACTTCCTTGGTCGGACTGCGATGAAAGTCAGACAAACTGGAAGTAGGACACACTGAAAGTTTGACTATGAAAAAGTTACTTTAGCACACAAATAACTTGAAATGAGCTGTTCCTTAAATATCATTTTTTTTTCAAATTTGACGAGCGGTACGATACCGGAAGGACTTGATGGAAATTAAATAAAAATAAGAATCTATGCTTCTGGAGAAGGCAAGAACGACTCAGCTTCCGATGGACCAGCATAACAGCTCTTTATAATTAAAAAAAAGAAGCTGTTGATATTTGAGAGACACATCCTGCCTCAGATCCTTCGGTTTTCTTTTGTGATGCAACTGCAGGTGAATTCCAAACTCTGATGAACCATGAACAGGAGGACCTTTATGGAGACATTGACATGACTGCCCCTATTCGGGGTAAAGACTAAGCTGGTTTGAACAAATTTATATATACACCAGAGGAAAGAGTGGCCAAGAAATTCTATCAATGGAATCCAGAGGGGAAGAGTGAATGGAGCGTCGCCATACGAGAAGAAGCAATGCATCCTCAAAATCCTGGGACTGATGCAACGTTGACGTTGAAACTTGTCGAATGGCTAGGAGGTCTTGTCTCTAAAAAGAAAAGACCACTTAAGTAACTGGAGGCTATCGGCGCGTAATAGCCTCGAATATAGCGAGGAATTCTCAGTGAGGCCAAGTACAGGAATTGGTTGTAGCATTATCTTAAAAACAATGGAGTAAGAAAGTTTATGCCTGAACAATTTCTCGGAAGCTAAAGACTATCGATCGACAGATTGGCGCCAATTTAAGGTCAGAAGTCGGCAGATCGGCACTATGCTAATAAATCGGCAAGTTGACACGAATTCGCAATAAATCAGCAAATCTTACCTCTTAGCCAAGGATCAGTCTATAGAAGTACGTGAATTTATAAACTTCCTAAACCTGATAAGATTCTGGTAAGAAGTGTTGATCTACTAAGCGGTACTTATTGAATTTAAGGACCTCGACGAGAAATACATTAAAAAAAAATTACTAGACCGTTAGCAAAATCAATGCTTTACCAAAAGAAACTGCAAGCAATCTGCTCTCACTTCATAAAAGTCTTTAAAGAACTCCATTCGAAAAAGACTAAAGGTGTCTACACATTGGAGCTGATTTCATCAAGAATTATTTCAAGAATTTTTTAAAGAAAAATTCATATTTTTGAAGGAATTTTTGAAGAAAAATGCCTCCACATTGGGTTTTTTATTTTCCATCAAAATTTTTTTTGACAGATTGCCATCATTTCCAAGTCTCTATCTCTTCTGACTGTTTTTCACGAAAATTTGTTGTTTCACTACTGGAAAAAGTGAGAAAAGCGTTTGGTGAAGTTCCTTGGGATAGTGTTTAGTGAATTTGTGAAGAAAATCTTCTAAATATGCAAGGGAATAGTGTTTTTCTGGAGATGTCGTTCCTGGTGGAATCCAACCCAGCCTTTGAAGGAACATTTCCTGTGATTTTCCTCCAGAAATTGCCGGAAGTTAATCCATCTGTGTATTCTTGAGGTGTTCCACAGTACAGTGGCCTCGTACTCCATGGATTGCAAGATGGATGGAAAGGAGAAAATGTACGGGCACTTTGGAATCTCTGCCTTGGTTACCAATCAAAACAAGAGCTAACCAGAGCCACCGAGGAGATCTCAATGCAAACGAGAGCTGTCCGGAGCTACCAGAAGCCATCACTTGAACCCCCAGAAGAACATCAGAATGATCTTTTATATCATTCACTTTCTCAACCACTAGGAACTCTGTGGGATTGCTTCCTTTCGAGAACATCAGAACTGGATAGCCACATGCCTTCAATTCCTCATGTCAATGGAACATGGAACCCAGTAAATAAATCAGTAGTGGAATTATTTTGGAACATCCATGGAATTTTCACAGGAATATTCTTCTATTATATTAATTTAAAAAAAAACTACATTTTTTACATAATAGAGATCCTTTATGTATTTTTTTTTTATTTATTAAGGGGTCCATCTGGAAGATGATTGCCCCGCCTTTATGTAATTTCTAATGATTATTTATTAAAAATTCCTACTTTTAATAACATAATGCAATGTAAAGGACTTTTAATTTAGAAGATTACGTGGATTTTTAAATATTTAGGTTTGCTTATTTTTAGTAGTAGAAAATATATCTGATGTGGGGATGTTATAATATAATACAAGCGGTTTAAAATAAATGAACTAAAAAAAATCTAGTATAATATCGACCACTCAGAATATAATCCGACTATCTCGATTTTTTGCAAAATTCGTTTTTTTCGCTTTTCGGATACTCCGTGAAACCCTCTACCTTCCCTGTGAATATTATACCTGAATATAAATTATTTCCAAATTTATAGCGCTTTTTCCAAAAAAAGCAAAATCTCACTCATTTTTCAATTCAGTCAGGATAAGAGCCGCATAATTCGACCGTGTGACATCATCATTTTGCATGTCAAAAGTATTCCGGCTGATTTCACGATAATAGATAAGCTATTATTTGGCTGCAAATATGTATAGTTTTCAATTTGGTAATATCTAGTTAATAACCAGTATTGTTAATAATAATTAATAACTCTTCTATAAAATTAAAAAAATGGATCAAAAACTAAAAATTGGATATTGAATACGAAATAGGCGTAAAGTTCTAGTATTTTTTATATGGAGTTTGACAGCTGTAATGGACATTTGAATGGCTTATATTTTATAAAGATCAAAGAAAATTTCACGATTTAATCCAGAATATAAATTTTGCGAATATTGCAATTATTTATGAAATATTACTGATATCTTGATAGTTTTTTGAGGTTCTCTAGTATTGCAAGTGTTGCAAAACCTGGATAAAAGCAATAAAATGCTAATTTATTATGCATCAAACTTCTCTTTGGCGCGAGAGCTCATAACCTATTAACTTTTAAGAGGTTTTGTTGCTTGATAATTGGTTAGAAATAATAATAAGAAATATGTGAAAAAGTGAAAATAATAAAAACTAAATAATATAAGACCTATAGGGGGTGTGGTTACCCGTCCTACTTCACTGAAACACTACCTCTTGTTTCGATAATTATATCTTTTTATTAATCAATTTTCACATGAAAGTTGTCTACATTTTCTTTCGGATAATTAGCCGTCATTCCACACTTCACTTCTTCTTCTTCTTCTTCTTCCCCTTCCAGTTCCCCATCCTAGACACACACCAACTGATCGACATTTTCCCATCACTACAGTTCCCACAGGGTAAATTCTGTAATTGCCGTGGAATTTTCACGCTTGCGTTTGATACCTGTCAATGCCAATCGACATATCACATTTGTTCGATTCGAAAATTGAATGAATTGATTTTTTCACACTTTAAAACCCAAATTGACATTTTACTTTAATTTTAAGTGATAACACTAATGTATAGAGAATTTAATGACCTTTCGTTTAGTAGAAAAAAATAGTTGATAACTTTTTTATTATGTTAAAAATTGAAAAAAAAAACTAAAAAATGGGCGTAAAATACCAAATTGGCGTAAAATGCTACCTTTTTATACGTAGTTGGCATCCGAAATGGACATTTGAATGGCTTATACTATATAACCTAAAAATGTTAATATTTTTGAGTTTTGTCACGGATCGAAAAAATCGTAAAAAATACGTGAAAATAATAAAATAATTATTAAAAATTAAATAATATAAGACCAAGAATTGATGTAGAATGGTAATGTAAAAAAAAGGTGAAAATTCACTTTTCGATTTGTTTTACTTTTTCTTTTCTTTTTAAACTATATATGAGAATTTTAAAATTTTACAGGATAATATATAGATATAAGTTCTAAGATTCTTTCCAAATTGTTAGGAAAAAGGAAATTAAATATGTAAACAAATGCAGTAGAGTCTCGCTATAAGCCATCGCTCTATAGTCCACAATTTATCGACCGTTGATTTCAAAACACTGATTTTAAGTTAGGTTATGTTTTTTAGTACGCGACAAGCATAATTACAGTAGAGTCTCTCAAATCTGAATCTCTCAAATTCGAACGCTGGTTGGATTTAAAATGTCAATTGTAGGGTTATGTTAAAAAATTCGTATTGTGGATGTTTAAAAATCATATCTCTGTGCTGTTTTCTGAATATTTATACACATTATGTGCGAATAAAATGAAAAGGAAGTATGTTACCAACTAACACTTGTGAGAAATTACGGGAATTTGATTCAAAGTGCTATTTAATCTCACATAAATTCAGTTAGTTTTAAAAATATCGTTCGAATTTGAGAGGTGAGAAATGTCAAAAATACCCCCCAATCGTTCCAATTTGAGAGACTCTACTGTATTTTAATATTTTTGGCAAACTTTATTGAGTAGTTGTGATAATTGTGATCCACAATGAAGAAAGTAAGGACAAGTACCACAATCGCAAAGAAAGTGGAAGCCGTTGAGCAATTTAAATACTAAAAGTCGTTGATAATTTTAAAAAATTACATGCACTATAGTGCGACTCAAGTGTCAAATCTGAAACCAAATATGAACTATAGCGAGACTCTACTGTAATATAAGGAAATTCAACAGAAGTTGCCTTTTTGCTACGAAAATCTGTAAAAATTCACTTTGGCATTTGTTGTCAATTTTCACAAAATTTATATAAAAATGATTAGAAAAATGGGAAAATATTTATTGAAAAAATAATTTATGAGTCCTAGAACTGCTGTGAAGTTTTACGAAACGAAAAATATTGAAAAATTGCTTTTCTATGGAGAATAACTGCTCTAGCATTTTATGCCAGTTTGGTGTTTTACGTGATTTTTTGGCTCGGGTTTTAAAGTGTTAAAATGTCTTGAAAAAATTACTTAGAACAATTAATATACATAGATAGTGATGCGTATGGGGAATGATATCGAAACAATTTTGACAAGTGATGCGTGACCAGCCGGGTCGCTTGGCAGCGTGGGAAACTCGAGTTGTTCGGGTCTTATCCTGAGCTTTTGATATGACAGCTCAGGAAAAATATGTTACAACTCGGAAAATATTGTAATAGTTATTAAAATACACATTATTTTGTGAAAATTTTATGGAATTAAGATAACTTTTATCGAATCCTTTCGTTTGATGTACAATATTAGGAAAGTGAAGTTAAATTAATTGATTTATTAGCAAATGCAAATCTCAGCTTTAAATCGCTCTCCTGTAAAGTTGGCCATTCACAAATTAGTCAGGTCTTATTCTGGGTGGTCGATATGTTAAGAGCAGTTTCCCAAAAATTAAATAAAATCTATTTCAATTTTAATTTCGCATTAAAATTCAAATAAGAGACAGCCTTTGAAATTTATTGTCTTTTTTGATCAGTAAAAAGTTTCATTCAAATTTTTAACGCTTGTGGAAAGGATTTTATCAATATCAGGAGGATTTTTTTATGAGATCTTAAGAGTATTTTCCAAAAATTACACTTTAAGACTCCCAAAAAATCTAGTTTTGAATCTAGTCCTTTACATTGCATTATGTTATTAAAAGTAGGAATTTTTAATAAATAATCATTAGAAATTACATAAAGGATCTCTATTATGTAAAAAATGTAGTTTTTTTTTAAATTAATATAATAGAAGAATATTCCTGTGAAAATTCCATGGATGTTCCAAAATAATTCCACTACTGATTTATTTACTGGGTTCCATGTTCCATTGACATGAGGAATTGAAAGCATGTGGCTATCCAGTTCTGATGTTCTCGAAAGGAAGCAATCCCACAGAGTTCCTAGTGGTTGAGAAAGTGAATGATATAAAAGATCATTCTGATGTTCTTCTGGGGGTTCAAGTGATGGCTTCTGGTAGCTCCGGACAGCTCTCGTTTGCATTGAGATCTCCTCGGTGGCTCTGGTTAGCTCTTGTTTTGATTGGTAACCAAGGCAGAGATTCCAAAGTGCCCGTACATTTTCTCCTTTCCATCCATCTTGCAATCCATGGAGTACGAGGCCACTGTACTGTGGAACACCTCAAGAATACACAGATGGATTAACTTCCGGCAATTTCTGGAGGAAAATCACAGGAAATGTTCCTTCAAAGGCTGAGTTGGATTCCACCAGGAACGACATCTCCAGAAAAACACTATTCCCTTGCATATTTAGAAGATTTTCTTCACAAATTCACTAAACACTATCCCAAGGAACTTCACCAAACGCTTTTCTCACTTTTTCCAGCAGAAAATAACAAATTTTCGTGAAAAACAATCTTGAATCGTGATGGTTTCCTTCAAGAATTCTGTCAAGAATGACTTTGATGAATTTTATTCCAATGTGTAGCCGATAATTTCTTTCAAAAATTCTTGATGGAAATTTCCTTCAATTGGATATGATTTTTGAAGAAATTTGTCTACACATTAGACAAATTTTCTTCAAGAATCCATCTTTTTGTCAAAAATTCTCACCAATGTGTAGGCAATTTTCTTGAAGAACACTTCTTGAAGCTCATTTTTGATAGAAATTTCTTATAATGTGTAGACACCTTAACTTTCAGATTCAAAATAAATAATTCAAAATATATTTTAAAATCGGGAGATACAAACTAAATGAATTTTTACAAGAAAGGAAGTGGAGGAATCACTTCATGCATGGCGTATTTCCATGTCCAATTCCTCGCTAAGCCTTCAAATTTGCTTCTGTCCGTATCGTAGAGCTGTCCAAGAGCCGGTTCCATGCAGATCTGCAAGATTTACAGTGAATTTAGAAAGAGGTTACTGGAGCGCTAACTATGACAATTTTACCTCAGTGAAGGGATCCGTGAGGAGACTCTGCACAGATAAAAGAATCTTTGAGATTGTCAGAGCGAGTGACCAGTTGTGTTGAATAATGTCAATTCCCACATCTCCGTGTCTGGATACATTAGGATGGACAATTTTCGTCAGAAATCTGACGGTCGGTGGAGACATTGGGTAGGACTGTGGGATGACGATGTAGAGAAAGAATTTTCCGCCCTCATATGGACTTCCAGGAGGACCTAAAATCGATCCTTGCCAGTGGGATAACTGATTGTCCAGCGGAACAGCATCAATTCCTTCAGCTGATCCCGTTCTCAGGCATGTTATTTCCGATCGAAGGCGTTTCATTTTGATGAGATCCACCAGACCACGAAGGGGTGTTTTCAGGGACATCTGGAAGAGGCAGGTGCGACAGAAGCAGGATGCCATGAGGGCTGAGTACATATCAAACCAATTGCCAATGGAAGCAATTTGCTGAAAGAGTGGCCAACGCTCCCTAGTGTACTTCTTCCACATGGTCTGGCTGGTGTGTGTCTGAATGATCCTTCTCCACTGTTCACATACTTCACTAGCATTCCACAGAGATATGTCATCTAGATAGGAGAATATCTTCAGAAGAACCTCCACGGGAAAAAGTTCAATTCTACTGGTATTTCTATCAGCAATCCTAGGAGCTGATAGAAGCTCAAGATAGTGATTGAGATTCCTCGGTGGATTAGGTTTTGGTCGCTCAAAGGCAATCTCCATCGGATTAACTTCTTCTTCGGTGTCTTCATCCTCTTCATCACCAATTTCCTCATCTTCAATCTCTTCATTATCTTCCTCCTCAACTCTTTCACTGTGTGTTGAATTCTGTGGGGGCTCATCATTCCCTGAGTCTTCTTCGTCATCAGACAGCTGTGTCACCACAATATCATCCGTCACAGCTGGGAATAGAAATGCATGGCATGTTCCACAAACCGGTTGCCCGAAGCAGGGACCGTAGTAACCATTGCATACCCAACAAGTTGATAAATTCTAGAAAACAAAATTTCCATCAACAGTGACAAGTGCACTTCCTGGAAAATAGCAAAATACTCACGGAGAATGCAAAATTATCAGAGAAATCCTTCAGTTCTTGCACCGTCTCACTAGAATCACTATCGTAGTCATTTTTCTCATCTCCCAAGTCTGGTTTTGCATTGTATGTAGCCATTTTTCAATGAGAAATCTGAAAAAACTCCATTTATGATAATTCAGCCAAAACAAAACTTCCAGCCGCTTCCACAAAAAATACTTTTGCAACTGGAAGGGCTATTCGCCAAAGCCGCCTATTCACTTTTCCAATTTTGAATGGTTGATCACAACGGTTTTTGTTTTTATTTTTATTTATTTATTTATTTATTCTTTTCAATGATTTCAACATATGAAAAAACAGTTGCTAATGTACATGAAAAAGTACTTTTAGAAAACTTACTAAAATTAATTAATCCCGAAAACTAGAAAAGAACCTGAGATTTGCACCACCTCTTCAAAACTTTTTCGAAGTAGTTAGGGATCTAAAATTGTTTCCTTATTACGATTATTTTGCTGATTTAATCAAAATTTCTGTGAGAAAATCAAAATTTGCTCGATAAGCATAAAGTGTCTCTTATTAGCATCATTGAGAAAAGCACGCGTGCGGTATCAAATGTAGTGTCACACTAAGTGCTACACTGAGTGAGAGAAATCCGAAAAAGTCAAAATAACATTCCGGAAATGTTTATTTTACCCTGAAGTATTGATCCGAAATCGGTGTAAATATTACCCTTTTTAGGTGTATTGGGGGGTTAAAGTTTCCCTTTTTCATATTAATTTTACCCTTAAAAAGTGTAAAATTAACATTAAAAAATGTTGATATATTTTTACACCTAAAAAGTGTTAAAGTTATGACGAAAAAAAGTTAATTACACCCCCATTTTTTCTCAGTGTATAATTTACTTTACAAAAACTGATAAATACACAGAATTTAAAACCTTAATCTTGTGTTAGTATAATATTGCTATTCGAAAGAATTTAATTTTAAGCCTTTGAGGACAAATGGATAATTTATCTAAGACGAAACAAATGAGAAATATAAAATTAAATTTGGTTAACAAAAGCTGTAAACCTAATTTAATTTTTTTACTACTCAATTGTTTTTTTCCCTTAGAAGTGTCAGTATAAGAAGCGGACTCAACTCATGAGTTAGGGCTCCCGTGAATATATCTATTTATTTTCACTATCCCGTCTGACCAGATAAGCGTAAATTATAGCCTAAATTAACTCCTATCTTTCATACCTTACTTTTAAGAAGTTTCCATACAAAATACCGCTTACCAAATATACGTCAAGGACACTGTTTTGCGTTCATGGTGGTGAGAAGCGGAACAACGAAAATTATGCTGCCGGTCGTGTTGCTCAGATGTCACTGACAAGATGGAATATTTTCCAAGAGATCTTTTTATTTACAAAATTTGTGCAAATATTTTTAATCTATTTTAGTGAAATTCACGTATTTCTTAATAATAGTAATTATGCGAGAGTGTGATATGTGTAGAGAATATTGCAGTAATGGTAATAAACGAATTACAAACCTAAAATTCGTCTCTTATTTATTTTTCGTGAGTATTTTGTTGGAGACAATTTTTTTACTTGGTGGATTTTTCTCTTCTAAAATGTTAAATCATTAACGTTGGTTAAATAAAACATATTAGGGCTCTTGTAAATTCTATCAATTGTACAATATTCGGAAGTAAAAACAGGAGGTGTCAGTGACATTCACATTCGTCCGCCATTAATCTTTGTGGAAAAATTGAGTCCTGAATTCACTCCTATCGTTCAAATCCTAGCATTAAGGCCCTGAATAATGCCTAAAGCTCCGATGTTATTTAAAACCTGAGCACTGGCCCTCCTTACCGTGTGTCAGACGGGATCTCTTAACTCTCTTAAACTTAGCATTATTTTCTTTTCTGTTATTATTATCATGCTGTTTGTTTGCATATTAATCTACCAATTTGATAGTACAATGTAGAGCTTATACTTCCCACCTTATATCAATTAATGCTCTGCTAATAAAAACCTAAAAATTCGAGACACAATGTCTCCATTCTAGACCAGGGCCTCTGGGGATGGTGGAGACGACTGTATTGGTTTAGTCGAACGTACGATCACAGTGAGTACAGACGTAAGTACGTCATGAGTCGTACAAGTAGTAGGACGTAGTGCAGAGAACTCACAACAGTTTGGAGCCCACACAAGTCGATTGCATAAGCAGGTCATCTCCTAAGTATATTAGATTTAAGAATAGATATAGATATTGCTTTGCCCCCTATAACAATACCAATGTGATTTTGCAAAAATTCGTTACGCGTGGAAGTTCCACTTTCAAAGAAATTCTTGGAACCGAAAAAAGAGCCCAAAGAGGTGTACTGGTGTCTACACACTAGAAGAAATTTCCGTCAAAAATTGCCTTTTTTTAAATTCTGACGTTTCTGCCTACAAAAATAGGGGAAATTTTCGTTAAATAGGCATTTTTTAAAGAAATTTCTCCTAGTGTGTACCTAGTGTGTTATGTTTCTTGCAATTTGTGAACTTTGCGCTGATGCATGTCAAAAGTTTATTTATATTAAAAATCTTTCTAACAAACCTTTGAAATTATTAGAGATAAAATTAATTAATTAAAAGTAGCCAGTACGGGGAGGGTGGAGCTATTTTGAGCTGTGGGAATACATTGATATATGATATTTTCGCCTAATTTTTAATAATCATATGAAGCTAGTCTTTACAAATATTTAGATCCACAATTGTTTTGTCTATCTAAATACAGTAGAGTCTCTCAAATCTGAACCTCTTAATTTCGAACGCCGTTTTGATTCAAAATGTCAATTGTGAGGTTATGTTAGAAAGTTCGTATTCTTGGTGAATGAAAATCATATTTATGTGCTTCTTCCTGAATGTTTACATACATTATGGTCGTGGAAAATGAAAAGGACGTATGTTACCCAAATTTACACAAATTTCGTTAGTTTTGAAAAAATCGTTCGAATTTGGGAAGTGAGAAATGCCAAAAATACCCCCTGAGCGTTCGAATTTAGGAGACTCTACTGTACATAATAAATAATAAAAAGGTACTTCACAATTCCATTCCGGCTAATAGTCGTAACTCTGCGGACGCTATTTGGCGACATTTTCAGGCTGAGCCTTTGAGAAATTAACGCCTAATTTTTTTCTTTTTTTTGCTTTTTTTTCAATTTGATGTATTAATTTTTTATTCTTTTCTTTTTTTCACAATTGTAAGAGGGATGACCCTATTATTGTGAATTAAATAAACTATTATAATCCTTATAAGGTAAAGTACCCTTACTCGACCGGGTTCCTCTATTCGACCGGTGGGTCAATTTTTGAATATTTGATGGTGAATTTCATCAATTTCTATGAATTTGTCACTGATTCGTATTATTGAAAGAATAATTGACCTATTAATGTTAGATCATACACAAAATATTATAGCAAATATAATTAAATTGAATAAATAAATCTACCGGTCGAATAGAGGAACCGGTCGAATAAAGGGTACTTTACCTTAATTCTTCTTAATTCTTATAAATTACATCGTGCTAAAACCCAGTTTCCTTTAGAAATATGTGAAAAAATAGAAAAAAAGCCTTATTATAACAATACAGCCCACGTCCATGTCCTCCTAGTCTTATTTTTGACTAAAATTTACATCACGTGTAATAAAATAAGTAGTGTAATAAAATAAATTCAACATACGTGTAAATTTTAATCATCACCGTTATTTTTTAAATTTATCCAAGGTTTGGATATCCAGTGACTGGAAGACTGGAAGGACTATTTAGGAGAAATAGGCCTATTTCTAATGCCAATGCCATAACCTCAATAAACAGTCCCCCGCAAAGCCTTGCTAGATGCAGGATATCTAATTTCTGCTTAGATTTGCAAATTCCGCGTTGATCTTTCTCTAAGCATCCCAAAATGGAGAAGAAAGAAAATAAGCGTGCCCTCTTTATAAAGAATTTCCCCCCAATGTTCTCATTGAGTGACAAAACTGAGCTAATGCGAAACTTTGGGGCCAATGAAGTGACTTTAGTTGGAACAAATTGTGGTCGTGCATGTTTTGGATCAGAACAGGAAGCAGAAATGGCCCTTTCCCGGCTTCATCAGATGGACATCTTGGGGTAAGTTGGATGATTTTGGTGAAATTATTAGTTTTGAATGTTTTTTTTTGGGGGGGTTTAGGTATAGGTTGTGTGTGACCTATGCTAAGGAGGCTTGCCTGAAGACTGAACCGTATTTGCGGGGAATGCCTTTGGAGAAGAATAAGGGGAGAGGTGTGAATGGTAGTATTGAGGGTGATAGGCTGGAATTGGAGAAGTTTGTCGGAAGCCTTCTGGCTATAAATCATCGGCTGAATTTCAATCAGCCTCCAGCTTCGTATTTGAGGTATAAGTATCCACCAGCGACGCCGGAAATTGTTAGGGCTATTGGATACAATATGCTAGGGATACCCAAGTTCTATCATCAGGTTGTGCACATCATGAATAGGATGAATCTCGTGCCGCCGTTTCATGGGGTGGGTCCAAATAGGAATACGCAGGATGTGGCTGTGCAGGTGAATACTTTGGGTGAGGTTGGTGACTTGAAGAAGTGGAAGGAGAATGGCTGTGGGAAGGAACGAGAGAATCTTGTGGCATCGGATGAGAGTGAGATGGAATCGGGGGATGAGGCTGGATGTGGGAGGGTACTTCAGCGTTTGGCGTCAAAGCGCAAAAATTCTCAGAGTACCAATGATTCTTCTCGGAAAATTCGATCGATTCTCAATGCAGAGAAGCATAAGACGTTGGTGTTGAAGAGTCAGGAGAGCACTCCAGCACCATCGGAGGTTTTTGACAATGCCAGACAGATTGCTGAGAAGTCCAGTAAGCCTCCGGGTTTTGTGTTTAATGTGCCCAAAAGCATTGAGAATTCTGCTCCTACGAGCAAAGCTCCATCGAGTTCCAGTAGCTCCTCTTCATCCTCATCTTCCAGTACATGTGCCTCTGTCTCGACATCCTCCCAGGTAAATGCCTTCCTGTCTGATCGTCAACTCACGGAGAATCGTATGCCAGGAGATCAGCTTGCCACGATGCCTGTCTTCAATCAGTACACTCCAGGAGTTCCCTCCAATCAACTGTACGTGAAGAATCTGGCCAAAGATGTCACCCAGGATGATCTCAAATTCATCTTCGGGAGGTATTCCAAGCGCCGTGGAGACATCCAGATTGACTGCAAGTTCCAGGGCAAGCTCCGTGGACAGGCTTGGATTAAGTTTGACACTGAAACTGGCACGAAAGTTGGAGAGCGCCAGGTAGATCGGGCTCTTCGCGAGATTCATGGGTACATTCTCAAGAATAAACCTCTTCATGTATCCTACGCCAAGTCTGTCCATTCTCTCAAGTCTGGACATTTTCAGTGATCATCTAATTCCTCCGGAAACGCCAAAAAAAAAACTGCCATAGGATAACAGTGAACTTACCCAAATTTTATCCATTGTAATAAGTTTAAGAAAAAAGCGTTTAAAAAAAAACTGAACTCATTTTTTTCTATTGATTATCTCTTTTATTTACACCCTAAAAAAATAGTTTTTTTTTCTTGCTAATTAGAAAAATTTAAGGATATTTCTATCTGGGTATTTAGTTTTTCTTTTTAAATAAATAATTCTTTATGCTTGTTTTTTTTTTAGATAATTTTTCACATATTCTTTTTTTCTTTTTTAGAACATTTACTAATATGAATTGTCTTTCGCGTCTCCAAAACAAAAAAAAAACAATAAACTGTACTGAATTCACTGATTTTCATATGTTTCTCTTTTAGAATAATTCTTTTTACTAAATTTATTTCCCTAACTTAGAATGATTTTTTGTAGCATTTTTTTTTTTTAATAATTCATTTTGGGATTTCAAAGTTGCAACTTTTCACTAGATTTTTTTTGCATAATTTATTTTTTTTTATCTAATACACTCCCCTTGCCATTCGTCGAAAAAAAAGGGGAAAAAATTAAATAAGCTGCATAACAAAAAAAAAGTTATCACAAAAATTTTCATCGCTATTAATTACGAAGCTAAGAAATAATATTACCAAAGAAAAAAAGAAACATTTTCTCTTGCTTTTTTTTAATGCATATTCCCCCCTTCTGCATTTCTATTACATTATTTTTATTTATTTTTCCTTCCATTTCCTTCACTAAACTAAATGGGCAAGACATTGACATGAAATTATCCTTTTTTATATCATTGGTTTTCTGCTTTAAGTCAGCATTAAACTTGTTTTGAAGAATTTATATATTGATTTTTTCTTTTTTTTTTACAATTTTCGGTGGATACATTTTCCCACATTCATTGTCATTTGTTTACACATTGCACAACACACAAAATTGGCATTTCTGTCTCTAATGCCCACAAATCTCTCACATTAACCGCATTACATGTCCGGGACAATTTAATCCACTACCCTTGTCTATTGAAGTCTCTCCAGGGAGGATGGAAATTGGAGAAAAAAAATTAGCCACAAAGCTTAGCATAATATTACACATCTATGAGTTAAGGGGGAGTTCTTCTCGAAAACAGAGATTTCTCTCTACCAATAAATTGTCTTCCAAAAGAATATTAACATAATATTTCTAAATAAATAATTAGAAAAAAAGGCTTTTGTACTTCATTAAATGCAATTATTGAGCTTTTGTAATGTCCTGTTTTTTATGTTAATTGAACGCTTATAAAAATCCGAAATATTTATTTAAACAGAAAATAAATTAGGCCACGCCCCTTTAGGTTTCAGCGAATATAAGTGGGAATTGCAATTTCCAGCAAATGCGGGAAATACTAAATTGTGAAAGTGACTGAAGATACTTCTGTTCGCTTGGTACGTAATCCCAATAAATTTTGTGTTTGTGCACAGAGAGCGACAATCAGAACAAGTAATTCCCAACTCCCAACCCACAAATTTAACCCAAATAGAGACAGGAAAAAATTCTTGCCAGATTGTCTTTGCCACTGATCTCAACCAATTGCCATGTGCACTTCAACTTGTTTTCGACTCACTACGAGCTTTGAGAACCAAAGAATACAGTAAACTCTCTCAAATTCGGGCATTTGGGACCGATATGTCACCCGAATCAGAGAGAAATTCGGGTGTCAAATTTGAAATGCAATGATTTTTTTATTCATCTGCATACACATAATGAGTTTACATACTGTAAATTGCATGAAAACCCCTAATAATGGAAAATCACATCAAAAATAAGGCAAATCATATCAAATTTGAGCATATTTGCTTCATTTGATAGCCATAATCAACCCGTCAAATAATTTCGTCAGATGTCTTTAAGATTTCTGCAGAAAATATCTACACATCTGCAGAAAATATGCCGATAAATCTCTCAACCAGAGCATACCATTTTCTTTGAACTTCTACAGTTTCTTGATAAATCAACAATATTTTTGTTGAGACAATAGAGACTATGCAGATTTCCTATGCAGAAATTCTGTCGAGAATTGCAGATTTTCGAAAGAATATCTGCCGAAAATCTACAGATTTTCTTGGCAGAAATTCTGCCGAAAATCTACAGAATTTCTCTGAATGTACTAGAATATACCGTTACAATTCAAAAAACCTCCGAGTAAAATCGGCAGGTAAGAGCAAAATTATTTGACAGGAAACTTGAAAAATGTCAACAAACTTTTTTCAAATTATAACTGTCGCCCGAATTAAAAAAATAGCTCGATCTTAAAAGAGCCGAATTAGCGAGTCTACTACTGTACTAAAACAATACTAAACCAAATAAATTTAATTGAGGAGCTGAAATATTTGCTAGTTCTGGCTAAATTTCAAGTAAAGGCCAAGATGGACTCAAGGGACTCAAGCTTATCTTCAAGAATATTTAATCTGCAAAATTAGGCATTAAAGATTTATTTCAAACTAACATGCATTAAGAGCTTAAGATTATCGAATAAAAGTTCTTCGTACAAAAAGGGGTGAAAAAGCGTCCCAGGCTTTGCGAATTGCTCGAACTTGTGATCTACAGGTGGTCTGATACTTCATCGTGGAAACGGGATCCAGAAGGACCGTTAATACCTCTGGGGAATTGAATACATAGAAGAGCCTTCCCGACTAGGTCTTCGGTTGCATAAAAAAAAAAACATCCTATATCTCAAAATTACTTTTGCATTGTTTACCATTTACCGGTTTTAACCGATTTGAACCGATTCATAGATCATTCAAAACATTTGCCCAAAATAACTTGGGAGTATAAAATTTAATTTCGGATAAAAGTTAAGTATGAGTTATGAACCGGTTCATAACCGATTTCGTCCATTTACGAAAATTTCGTCGTCTAGAAGAGCGCATTTCTCGTCCGAATGCTATCATGTTTGGGCTCGTTGGAATTACCTTGGAATTTCAGATACAGTGCTGTCTCTCTATATGCACACTCTCTATATGCACAGCTTTTGTGTCGGTTGCATTCAAAATCAATTTGTTTACATTTCGACAAAGTAATAAAGACAATTTATTTTCTTGGTAACTAATTTTTCTTGTTTTTAATTTTCTTAATTTTATTTTTTCTGTCTCATATTATATTTAAAATAAAACAGGAAATTCTAGAACAATAAAAAAAATGATAATTTATTAAAAGAAAGAAAAAAACCGTTGGGAATTTCAGAAATAGTTGTGCATATTCAGAGAGAGAACTGTCAAAAAAAGTACCCAAACTGTGCATATAGCGAGACAGCACTGTACAGTGCCCGCTTCGTAATCCGGATGATTGGGAGACAATATGACAGATGTCCGCTTCGTAATCCGGATAGATTTTTTAAATTTGTTCAACGGTCTCGAAAATATAATACAAGTTTTTTTTTGTAGAATTAGTATAAAAGTTATAAAGAAGATTAAAAAGACAATTAGAGAATTCTATGCTATTATACTTCATTTATTAAGCAAAAACATCACAGGATAATTCATTTTCATGGTAGAACAGACATGCATACATAACCTCAAAATTATTTTATATGTAACCGTCGAGAACTCGTCCGGATTACGGCGATCCGGATTAGAAAGCGGGCACTGTATCATTGAATCGGTTCGAAGACACACAACGGATCAAGAGGTAAAGTACTCTCTCTACTATTCGGGTTCAAATCCACTTTAGGTTACCAGGAATTTTTCTAGCGTTAACGGGTGTTCGGATTGCATCCCGTGAACTTCACTGCATTTGATTCCACGTGGCATGGGATTGACAACCCCATCCCGCATAAGAAAAAAAAACAATAATGCGTGTCTAGAAATTCCCTTGCGAAAAGGCCTAGTTCCTTCATGGAATGTTGTGCTACCATTATTATTTATTATTTAATTATTTCTGAAACGGTTCATTACCAATTGGAAACAGTTCAGTAATAATTAATTAATAAATAATAATAGTAGCACAACATTCCATGAAGAACCTAGGTCTTCCCGTAAGGGAATTTCTAGAACCGGTTCATAACCGATTAAACCGGACAAATAATCAACATTCAGTGTAAAATTTGAGGTGAAACCCAAATTTTATAATTTTTCAATAATTTACAAGATACAAAAAGGAAAAACAGACTATCAAAGAAGAAAATTGTGTGAAGACGGCTACTTAGAAGCCGCCATCTTTTGTACGTTTTTTTCGAATATTAAACTTTAATTTCATTCTAGGGTCGAGAGTGTCAAAAATTGGAGGTCATAATTTTTTTTCTAATTGTGTAGGGGAAAGTTCATTCCTTCGAACGTTCATGCCTTCGAATAATGTGAATTTCTTTTGTTTATCGTAAGAGATTTACATTAAATTGTCACGGAATTATAAACAATTGATGATAAGCCAACTAATATTTGATAGAAATGTGTAAGTCTCTTAGGAAAACTAAGAGAAAATTCACATTATTCGAAGGCATGAACGTTCGAAGGGAGAGTACTTTCCCCTGCATAAAGATATTTCGCGAGGGTTTCTTCAGTCCCGAAGACGTAGTTTAGCCTATGAGTTACGCCTTTGGCAGGGGTATCCTTAGAGAGGTTTAGTAATCAGAGTGAGTTCAAGTTAGATCTTCGTAGGGAATAAATCTGGCCAAGGTGCTCATATACGAAATTGCTTTAAGAGCTTCGGTCCTTAAGGGAAAGGGAATCCTTCGAACGTTCGTACATTCGAATAATGTGAATTTCCTTTCCTTTCCCTAAGAGACTTACACATGATTATCAAATAATTATCAATAATTGATAATACGCTAACAGCTAACTAATATTTCATACAAGAAATGTGTAAGTCTTTTAGGAAAAATGAAAGAAAATTCACATTATTCGAAGGCATGAACGTTCGAAGGGAGAGTACTTTCCCCTAGATATTCCCTGAATGGATCTAACAGGACTAAATTTGTTGCAATTACAGGGAATACCGCTTTTAAAGAATTTCTCGGAACCGAAAAAAACCCACTAATTAACTCCAGTGACACAGTAAAATTGCATATCCGCAGGAGATATCTTTGGAATAAGTTACGGAAACGTCGTAATGTATGCAAGATTTTTTCGACGCCAATTTTTCGGCTTAATAACAGCGCCAACAGTTCATAAGAAATGCATTTCAAATTTACAGCGTGAAAAATTGCATACATTTAGGGGCATTTCAAAATTATTTTATAAATTAGCTCCCAATAGTAGGCAATTAATATCAAATTCATTCAATCCGTTTACATTTAAGCCGGACCGCCGGAACTCCCTGTATAATTATCCCACGGTATTGTATACAAAAAAAACGATTCCTTCTCTACAGTAGACTTTCTGCCAATGGTCTCTTTTGCAATCGGGCGAAAAATTTTGTTGACAATTTTCACATTTAATTATGAAGCTAATTTGCTCAAATTCGCTGTAGTTCTTCCTATTTTATCGTGATTCTCTCTAATTGAGCGCTTTTTGTGGAATTTACAAAGGCTTTGAAGCCCAAATCTATAGATAAACCGGATGACATTTCGCCCCAAATGCCCATTTGAGAGAGAGTCTACTGTATTTTTTTTTATATTTACAATAAATTTTGAACTTTTACCGTTATCACCTTTATATATTTTCTTTTATTTTGGAAAAATATAGAATTGAGCCTTTGCAAGTCATAATTATAAACACATTTTTAAATATAAGAGTAACAAAGGAATATATCACATGAGTTGTGTCCCTGTTTCCCAAAAATAGCAAAAATAAATCATTTTTGTATCCCCTTACTTCATGATAATTCCGCGAGCAAAGAAAAGAAGATTTTCAAATAATTTATCAGATAATCTAATTAAATTGTGTCCTTGTTAATTTAAATGAGCCACATAAAGCAATTAATAAAATTTAAGATGATTCCAAGAATTTATTTAAAAAAAAAAAAAATCAAAAAAAATATCTAATACTAATTAATATTGCAAAATTCCGAAAAGGGGCGTGTCCTAAATTATTTCTACGTATAATTTGACATAGAATTATGTCAAAAAATTATACAAAATAGGAATTTAGGAAAAGTTTCGCTGCATATTTATATCAAAAGAATTTATAAAGTAATTATATCGTGAATTGTGATATTTTTCTTAAGAAATCAATTTTAAGCTGAAGGAAATATATGCACCTTTTTACGTATTTAATTTTAAAATAAAGAAAATGCAATAAGGGATTTTCTGAAGAATCCTAAACATTTTCTGAAATCACAAATTACAGGTAATTCAATCGTTTGGAATTTTACGAAGCCTTTTGAGAAAGAAATTCATTGTTTAAGAGAAGAACCACCTACTTTTTTTTTGTTAAGTCAGCTACCCATTTGTAGAAGATTTACTCTGGGGAACTACTCCTGCGCATCACATAATTCCTGCAGGGTGTACTGTAATTGTCCATGGGAGTATTACCTGTGCGTTCGATGTACTTGGGTGAGTAATCGTGTGTTCCGCCAACAGTATGCCTCCGCCTTATGGAGCGGTTATCGTAGCGCCTATGATGGTGTCCCTTGGCCTCTTGCGAGTGCCTCTTCTTGTTGATATTCTTGTCAGTCTTCTCATCTTTGGTCAGTGGCACACGATTGATCACCCGATGATTCACATGGCAGCAACATTCGCCACCTTTCTGCTGACTCTTGTAGTTGAGTGATAGAGATCTATTCATCTTTGTGGTATTTCTCTCCAAATTCGTCAGTATCCTGTTCATCTTTCTCAATACCTCCGAGTCAATGTGAATGGGAATACTTGTGGTGGAAGTGTCTGTGTCCCCAGACGTCGAAGATGACGATGAACTTGTGGAAATATCATCATCAACAGCCTTTTCTCCACTACCAACAACAACTCCCAATACCGGCTCAACATCCTTCTTCGAACTCACACCCGGTGGTGCCTTGTGCTTGGGCATCTCACGCCCCAGCGGCTTCATCTTCACTGACAACAGAGACCTCTCTGGTGATTCATCTGCATATGGCAAATTGTCCCCAATACTGAGTGCCTGACTCCTGAGCGGAGCATCCACTTCGCTGCTGTCCTGAGTGGACGAGTCGAGCGAACACCGCAATGACTTCAATTTGTTGTCCAGGGCAATTGTTACAGTTGTTAAGGACATTGATCCTGGAAAAGACACACAATCCATCAATTTTCCAGTTCCTAAAATTGTACAAGCAAAAACATTTGGTTGATTTTTTTTCAGCATCACACATGGCAAGTCTGCCTTATCGCAAATATAATTAACATTGTTAGGAGATTATTCAAAAGAAAAATAAAAAAAGCATAGTAACAGAAGTGTTTCAGCATCAAGCAAAAATGGATGTTTTGTTTTTTTAATAATTGGGATTTTATTCTGTTTTAAACTGCATAAGATGAAATTATTCCAAGGGTTTGTCATTTTTTTCTCAATAATTCAATATAATATTTTTATTGTATTCAAGAGAAATATATTGGTTATTGCATCCTTCAGTGTTTGGTGGTAACAAGCATTTATTTTTTTTCAATTTTTACCTCTCATAATTTAGAAACCAATTTTTGATATATTTTTGCGAATCAAAAGATTTCTAAAAGGACAGATAATAACAGGCTTATGTGGGTGAGATTCTTAACATGAGCTAACTTGGAATGCATGCAAATTCGATTTAGAGCTGAAGTTGTGGGACGCCATTCAGTTGTTTTGAAATAAATTCGTGAAATTATACAAATTTTGTATTTAAACCAAAATATCAAAGATTTGGATGGAGTGACAGAAAAGTGATATATGGGTGAAATGTAGACCAGAATGATCTCTATAATTTTGCCGTAGAACTTGATCTCATCGATTAATCAGAAGCCGAGATAATCGAGGTTATTTGTTTCTTAACTCGTTTTTTCGTCCAGAGCGCCCCAAGTGTTCATTTGATGAACTTCAACTTTATCAAAGAATTGTTGTATTTTGTGAGACTTTCCATTTAAAACCCTATTTTAAGTGTCTTGGTCGAGTAGAAGCAGTCAAATTGGCATCTGAGTGATTTCAAAGCGTTATTATGGGAAAAATAAATTTTTTCACACTTAAACGGTAAAATCGGACAGATCGCATTATCTGATCGAAAAATGATGTACGGACGAAATGTAGACACGAATGTTTTCTACAATTATGTCGAAGTAATCATCAAAATCCGTTCAGTGGCAGTCGATGTAATTGAGGTTATGTGATATTGAAATTGGTTTTTCGACTGTGGCGCCCCTGGTGTTGGTCCCACGAAGTTCAAATGTTCTAGAAAGTTGTAGAATTGGTGAGATCTTTCATTTAAGCCCTCATTCATCAAAATCTGTCAAATAGAACCGGAGATATGATTTTTTGAATTTCGTGAACTTTGACCCCTCATATCTCCGGTTCTATTATAACCACAGCGCACTTACGCCCCATTTTGGAAACGTCCTTGACTGGAATATAACACTCTAAAATTTCATTAGCTTGCACAAAGGAATTTTTGAGAAAAATGAGTTTGAATTTCGATGAATTTTGATCAATATTCGAGCTTTGACCCCTTATATCTCGGGTCAGGGGTCCCGATTTTAGGGATTAGTAATTTTTGTCCGAAAATCAATTTTATTACTCTTAAAACGCCGCTTTCTCACATTCCATTACAGATTCGTATGGAAATTTTTCTGCATTCGTGACCGTTACACGATAAATGTCACAATTGAGGTGTGCCTTGTACACAGGACTCTGTGCCTTGTAAAGAGGGATAAATATTCTATATTTCCATCTAAAAAGTTTTTCGGAACTCCAAGTATAAGCTGAATTTGAAGCAATTTATGAGTTGGCTTCAAACAGCTCCATATAAAAAAAACCTTTTGCCAGGGGGTAGCTTAAAACTATTTTAGGCAATCATTTGAGTGATTTATGAATCGGTTCAAATTGGTTGAGAAGCGGTAAACGGTAAATTATGCTAAGTACTTTTGATGTATACCATCTAAGTCAAGAGTTTTGCCACCCCTATTTTTATCCGAAATTCGATTATATTACTCCTAAGCTATTTCGGGCGAGTGATTAAATCTGTTTAATAAATCGGTTGTGAACCGTTAAACGGTAAGTGATGCAAAAGTACTTTTGAGGTATAGCGTCTGAGTGCGACTATTTCGCAAAACATGGGACGCTTTGTCATTCTTTTTTTGTATATTAGTTCGCCAAAATGGCTAAGTTTTGTCGCAAATCTTCATTGCAGTCAGTTGTATCATTTCATTTAACTCAGTTAAGTTGCTTACAAGGTTTTTTGAAAATATGCTTTTTACTGTTGTAATTTATAAACTTTTTGCACTCATTTTTACGGCAAGTGTTATTGGGGCATGGTTTATTTGACGTCCAGGCTTTTAAGTCAAATCTATCATTTAAATTGTAAATGTGGATATTATCACATTGCCACTTATAATTAAGTGTTGTCAGCATTTACATGTGTTAAATATTATTTACTAAAGGAATATCAAATTCAAGAAAACTCGCAGCATATTGTGAGAACGTTATAGTAAATAGTCATTTAAAAACCTAAATTTTAGAAATGACAAACCCCTTGCATTGCAAATTTTTTTGCCTTTTTTTTATTTGTTTAATAGAGCCAAAAGAAAATAAAAATCAAAACTGTTATTAGACGCATCTCTCACGTCTATTCACCTGCGTCCACTGAACACATTCATGAGGCAAATTGGTTTTTTGTGATGATCTACTCAATCTCAGACGAAATACTTTATTGCGGCTACACTGAAGTCCTAATAATAATTTTTATGTATTTTATATCATGACCAATTATTTTTGTAACATCTCTATTACTCTATCCTTTGACATTTTAAATATTTTTTTTTCTTTAGAAAAAAAAAATAGAAAGATATCAAACTTACCATTTTCTACAAATGTGGAATCATTTGAATCGTCTTCTGATAGTCTATGCTTTAAGCTCTCCAATTCTTTCGATGATTCCATATGCTGCAATGCTGAAGCTGTGTCTTTCGATTCGGTGGACTAGAGAATAAAAGTTAAGTAGATTAATTTGCAATCATTATTGCTAAAAAAAAATAATTATTTACAGTGTTGCTGTCCAGAGAAAGATTATCAGGTGTTCCCGTGGAAAGAACAGTTTTTCTCGTTGTAGATTTTCTAATTTTCCTATTCGCTGCTTGTACAATACTGGCCACAAATCTCGAGCTATACTCTTTCTCTTTAAACGCTATAATAAAAAAGAGAAATTTTTCACTCTGTTCTAAGCTTTGAAAAAATATTTTAAAAAATACTAACGTTCAATTTTGGCAACATTATCGAGGAGTAAATTTGTCGTTGGTGCATCTAATTCCTTATTAGCTTCCGTGGGCGTTGGAAGTTCAGCAACATCAGGGATAGGACCATTTTCAAAAAAATATCCATAATGTGTGACAAGAGATTCAACTATTCTACATTGATGTTTCATATCTTTAACAGCAGTTTCCAGTGTCTCATTCGATGATCGTACAATCGATGGTCCAAAAATAATTGCTAGATTTTTCGGTTCCATCAAATTCACCAGACAATTCTGGCTAACACGATGAAGATGCCGAAGGAGGTGCTTCATTGTTTCATAACTAAATGGAGGAAGGGCTCCCAGGAGATTCTTCAATTCTGCCATTCTAAAATCCAGGTGAGCCAAATAATTATCAATTCCTAAAATTTAATCAAATACTCAAAAAAAAAAATGAAGCATACCTCAATCTTCCACTCTTTTTGTCAGCTAACATGAAATTAGCATAGATTTCATTGGGAAGCAGCGGTTCCGGGAGATTTCGAATAAATGCCTTCAGGAGGCTAGACACCACATTTACATCCTCCCATTTCGGATCCATCAGAGTCGCTTCATCAAATCCTCTGTTTACTTGCTCCGTCAGAGCTGAAATTGCAGCTGTATTCCCGGGTATGCGATAAATACCCACAATATCGAGACCCTTTTGCTCAACAATTGACGTACATCGTGTCACAAGGAGTGGAACAAATTCATTTTCCTCAGACTGCAAAGAAAACTTTATTTACTTTACAAGTACTGTGATTTCTGTGATTTCTTCATAAGTGATTTCATTCATTTCATTTCTTCATTTAGGATCCTGGTCAAAGTCCCGAAAGCCAAAATCCCAAATTCTTAAATGTGTCATAGCTACTCCCACGACACGATTGCACTCGCGTTTGCTGGAGGCAAAGGGAATTTTTCTGTGTCTTTTCATCCCTTTCAGGATTTTGAACATTCGGAATTTTGGCTCTTTCGAGATTTTGGTTGCCACCGATATTTTATTACAAGAACTCAACTGCAAACTCTACAAAAGCTTTCTATCTGCAACTTAATAAAAAGAAGATTGGTTGATCCCTTCAGACTTTTAGGCGACAATAAATTACAAAAACTTGGCATTTTTTATGAAACTTTATATAGGGTAAGTGTACCAAATTCCGGCCAGCTTGCAATTCCGGCCACCTTTTTTATTCGTAGAATTTCCATGAATTTTTAGTTTTTGCATACTCTAAAGATTATAAATACAATTGAAAAAAAAAAAATAACAAAAAATGTAGCTTAGATAAACCGGAAGATGTCGAAAAGATATTGGAAGAATTCCCGAAGGGCAAGGAATTATGAGAATGAAGTTGGCCGAAATAGGCCACCAAAGTTATGTCTACATTTTTATTAATTCTAAAATGCTTTAAGAACTAGGATGATTAACTAACAACGGATGGAGCATTTTAATTCAGAAATGGTATATTTTTCTTAAATTCTTTATAATTTTTTAAGTCTTAGATCCCACAAAAGTAAATATAACACGAAATGGTAGGCACATGTACAGAGAATATATTTTTATTGAATTTAAAATGTTACTGGTGTTACAAATAAAAAAATTGTCAGAATAATTAAAAAAATTGCGAATTTTACGTCTTTTTCATATAGGTTTTAGGAATTGTTTGAGTTTAGGAATTTTGAGTCAATAACATAACATTAGATATTTTTTCATTTGGTAAAAGGTTTAAAATGATTGGTTTTGGTTTTATACTAAAACTAAAAAATCACTTAAGAAAAAATATACCATACTTTTGTACGGAAAATGTATGGGAATGCTCTGCTCTGTTTAAGATTTTAGAATAAATTAAGACGATAAACTGTCTACAAAGTTCCAAGCAACACTCCTTAAGAAGAAGGAATAAAAAAATCAATTTATTACATATCAAACTTGAGACTTTGGCGCTTGGATGCAACTATGCCGAAATTTGGCACACATACTCTATCTGTAGTTTCTTATAATATTCAATTGATATTGTATTACCTGAGATTCTTTACAATCTTTTGTAGTCCTATGTGAAATCTCACCTCGTCAGATCGGGCCCAAATTTTGCATATAGAGAATTGTGCTAAATTCCGGCCAGTTTGCAATTTCGGCCACATTTTTTGTTCTTCGAATTTCCACGAATTTTTATTTTTGTATACTCTACTCTACAAATGCAAAAAATAACAAAAAATATCGCTTCGACGACTTATTACATCACAATTTTATCGGATTTAATCGAAAGTCCGATTAATCGAAAAATTGATTTCCGAAATTTCGATTTGGAATATTTCAAAAAATAGACGATGCTTTTTCTTTAAATTTTAGTATATTGTAGCTAAGCGAAAAAGGAGTACATGATAACGAGTAAATCAGTAGTGGATGAGGTCTTTAAACGACTGGGTTTGTTGAAGCGCTGGAGGGTTCTTGCTTTGTATCGTGAAAAATGGCAAGGGGTGGTGCATGGGGCCTTGTCCATTAATGAACCGTAGTCGCCACCTAAGTAAGTAAACTGGACCTTGCCATAATTTACTTTAGATTCACAATCGTTTTGCCTATATCAATTACATTGTTTTAAAGCCCAAATTCCAAAGTATGCGTCAATATTGAGTTTATAATGTAGCCTCCGCTCAATGTAGCCTCACTTCCCCCTTACAGCTTTTATTGGTTTTGATGTAAAATTGAATTTTATCCATTTTTCGAAAACTCTTGATTCTCGCGATCAAAAACAATTTGTTTGGCAGGGGGATGATAATCCTTTAAATATATAATTGCTCTCTCTCTTTGAGTTCGAGCAGTAAAATGTTCTAAACTTGACAGAATTTATAAGCACGTTTTAGTATTTTACTGACGAAAATAGAATATTACCTAAAATAAAATTGTTTACAGATCAATATGCTAAATTACTGACAAAAAACATTAAACCCATTAAAAAATAACAAAAAGTAATCTGTCACTTATAAATTTAGCACAGACATGTACTAAAGCTTTAGTACATGTCTAAACCATTAGTACAACCTCTAAATATTTCTGAAGCATTTTAATTTCTTTTTAAACGCAACAGGTCATTTATTGATCCGAGAAAGCACTCAAGTTGGTATCAGTATAAATTAGGAAAGTCTAAATATAAACATTTTCAGTGTAAAAGCTTATTGAGCAGTATATTAACTTATCAATCCCAAAAACAACCACCAGATAGTACAAATTCTAAAATTTGTCATATTTAGATAACGAATAATTTTACGTCAAAACTTTGTGAATTTGCAGATTTTAAAGACATTTTGCGATAAAAGTTGGACCTAAGTTAAAAAAAAAGAAGTTTGTCAACTCACCGGAACGCAGTGGGAGAGAGGAACCCCAATTGAAGCTCCTTCTGGAAAAGCAGGATAACTCCCCTGTCCAGCAGTAGGTTGTCCTTGAATTTTCCTCAATTGTCTCGCTACGAGACCCTTCCATGTCTTAGGCTTGGGTGATCCACCCTCCTTATCGCTGAGATCCTTCTGACCTCCACTCCCAGACGCTGCATTGGGTACAGTTATATTGAGCTGTTGCGGTGTCTTCCGACTCTTTGTCACCGGAGACTGTCCCGATGGTGAACGTGATCCCAGGTAGTACTTCTTCGATGTCGAAACACTTTTAGCCCCTGAACTCTCATCACTCGTTGCCGATGGTGTCTGGATGGTCTTGATGGCAGCCACACTCTGTGGCTCAGCAATTTGACTCCCCACATCCCCAATAACACAATCCTGAAATATCAATTTGTAAAGGTACAGCAATCACAATTTCCAAAGATTCTCAAAAGACACTCACAAAAAACTTTGTTTTTTTCACTACTTTCCCAAAAAGTCTTTTAAATTTTTTACTAGAAAATACGTAAAAATCACTCGCTAACATTTTATCGTTCTCAAGTGAAAATTCCATTAGATTTGTATTATTTTCTTTTGAAGAAATCGCAAATAAAAATATCACATGATAGAATGGGAAAACTTTTATGATTTTTCTTTGACGTGCTCTCAATCAATTCCCTCATTACGAAACACACAAAAAGTCTCTACTGATAACATATCTCTACTTTCATTTGTATTCAAATCAACAAACCAAGAGGTATTGCAATTTAAGACATAAAATCTATTGGATTTTAAAATAGAAATGAATAAATTAAGATAAAATTGTAACTTTCACTAGGATATATAAGAATGTTTTTTTAGAGATATTTCTAGAAGTTTTCTTCATTCCATTCTTTGAAGTGTTTAAGAGCAAAAAAAACCGTCAAAATGTATAAGAAAGTTTTATTTGTTGTCATTGTTTTTACAATCTACTCTCTAAGCTCTTCAGAATGTCAAGCAAGATCCCGAAACGAGGAAATAAGTAGTGTACAGTCCAGCCAGTCTAATACATGTAAATAAATTTTCAAAATATTCTATTTTCAGTTTTATTTCTAGAAAACATTTTACTTTATGGATATTTTAAACCTCGAAACGTTTTTAAACTTTAATTACGTGCTAATTATCTGAGAAGTGGTTATATGCTATAACAATGCAAAAGATTATTTTAAAATTTTTAATATAAAAAGTTCAGAATGATTGTGCAATTAAAAATTAAAAAGAGAGGTATCCCACTACTGTACAGAACTACCCCAAGTGCAAGTGTGATAACACAGTTACATCAAGCTAATTGTGTTGGAAATAATATTCAAGCGTCATGGCTTGGGCGTGGTTAATTGTTAGATTTTTGTAACAATTGATTTAAAATCAAAGAATAAGCTAATAAATTCTACTTCCATTATCTGCGACTCTTGGCATCTACGCACTAGGGAAATTTATGTACATATTGAAGCAAACTCCCTACGCCTGTGCAGGAAAAACTCTTCAATATGGACATAAATTTGTCTAGTGTGTAGAGGCCATTAAGCTTGTGCAGAAAAAAAAACCATCAAAAATACCTAATATGGACATAAACTTCACTAGTTTTGGCCTTCAAAGGACAATGGGCGGAACCGTTTTTACACCCTTTACACCTTAAAAATGTTAAAGTTATGAGGAAAAAATGTTAATCGCACCTTCATTTTTCTCTCAGTGAAGGATTGACAGTTCTTTCTGACTTGGGTCTCAGTAATTTTTAAGCCATGTACCAATACCTACAAAATGGGCCTCGTCCCATCTCTGGTGAAGGGTTGGACCCGCTCCCATACGGTTCCGCCCATTGTCCTTTGAAGGCCAAAACTAGTGAAGTTTATGTCCATATTAGGTATTTTTGATAGTTTTTTTTTCTGCACAAGCTTAATGGCCTCTACACACTAGAGAAATTTATGTCCATATTGATGAGTTTTTCCTACACCAGAGTAGGGAATTTACTTCAATATGTACATAAATTTCTCTAGTGTGTAAAGGCCATAAAAAACTTGGTTCAATATTGCAAATATTGGCGAAAACTTCAATAATTAGTAATGTAGAGGCCACTAAGGATTCAAAACTGTGGAGCACATCCGACAAATTTGACCAGCCTCCAATGAGATCTTTGAGACCTCAATTTAAAATAAAATTAATCTTTTGCGAGTCAAATTAGTATAGTGTGGCGCTGATGTTAACTCAAACGATGATTTATGAATAATATTTGTGTCAAAATATCCAATGCTAATCTGTAATTTAGATTGCATTGGATATTTTTCAATTATTTTAGACAAATTTCGACTTCTATAAAACAAATATAAGTTAGAAAAAGTCTCACAAATACTTTTTAACAATTTATTATTATTTTTGCAAATTTCAGTTGAGGTGATTTCATCGATGGCAAAAGCAATATTTAAAGGCTTCTTATTGTCACTTCTCAAAATTATTGACCACTTCTTAGGCGACAAGAAAGAAGGTAATATTCTGTGACTCTTAAAAATAGTTAATTTCTTTAACCATAAGAATAATGTAACTCACGATACTTATTTATTTCATTTATTTATTTATTAATAACCATGCTTTTGAGCTAGTGCTCTTGAAAGCAGAAGAAAAGGGATACATTTATTAAGATAGGGGAAAGTGCCCATGCTTGATACCATTGGAAGCTTCGTAATGACTAAATTTTTCCTATGTTTCTCAATAAACGTGACTCCGCAATATATTTTAAAATCTGGCCACTTTCCCATAGTTTTTAAAATATGGTTGCAATGAGTCACATATGTATTGTGAAACATAGAAAATTCAGTCATTACGAAGCTTCCAATGGTATCAAGCATGGGCACTTTCCCCTATGTGTAAAAAGCATAATATTTACACCGATTTCGAATCAATACTGCAAGGTAAAATAAACATCTCCGGAATTGTATTTTCATTTTTTCGGATTTCTCTCAGTGAATGTCTTTTTCAGATCATCTTGCTCGTCGATGCGATATTTTTTGTTATTTTTTTGCATTGTATAATCTGTAGAATATGCAAAATCTAAAAATTCATGGAAATGTGAGGAATAAAAAATGTGGCCGGAATTGCAAGCTGGCCGGAATTTAGTACACTTACCCTAAATATTTAGTGTCAATATTAGGGGAAACTGGGGCAAAAAATCACAAAACGGATATTTTATTTTTTTTACAAACTACCCGAACGCCCAAAAAAATTCTAATTAGCGCATTTTTATAGGAAATTTACCTCTCTACAACTTTGTGAAAGTAACTTTCCTCTAATTTGTAAGGAAATACATTTATCGAGCCGTTTCTTAAAAGGTAATTTTGTGGCCATTCTCAAAAATACTGGGGCAAATAAGTATGAGGTATGGGATGTTATCACATTTTGATTCACTTTGTTACGGGATTCCGTAAATTAAAAAAAAAATACATAGATAACATATTTTCATTGGAAATTTATTCATCTAGACCTTTTTAAAACACCGTTTTCTCTATCTGAACGATAAAAACACTTTTCAAGCTATTTTAGAAAAAAATCGGACTAAAGACTGCAAATCGTTTGACCAATGCAAACAACAAACGGCGACACATGGCATTGCCGTTTTTTTTTTTGCTGTGAGACATCATAAATTGTTTCGATTTTTCTTACTTTTTGCTCCTAACCTTTTGTTACTTTTTACCCCAAGTGGTTGTTCTTAATAAAGATTTCTTGAGAGAAGAATCTTTGTAAAATTCTAAAATAGATAGCGGCTTCGTATTCAAAGAATCCAAATCATTTAGGAAATAATCATCAGTGACATATACTTCAAGGAAAATATTTCAAAAATAGGGCTAAAAATTTTGATATTTTTTATTTTCTAAATTCCTTGTTCGAATTTTAAGGAACATACAACATCGAAGCAGGTCTATGGAAGCTATCTATGGAAAAAAAATTTAAGCCGCTATCTTTTTTATCATGGAAGATATTGAATTTTGAAATTTTCTATTTGTTACTTTTTGCCCCAGTCTCCCCTATAATTTAATCTATTCCAATTGGATCTCAAAGTTTTCTGCATTTGAAGGTTTAAAAGACCCTCCCGAGAAATTTTGAATCTTAAACAGTTTTGATTTTCAGCTTTGATATTTTAAAATTCGCTACAATTAGGGTTTCCAATACGGGATCCCGGGATCCCGAAAATTCCGGGATCTCGAAAATCCCGGGATCCCAAAAATCCCGGGATCCCGAAGAAAATGGGGCCCCGAAGATCCCGGGATCGTGAATGGTTGTTAAAATACCGGGATCCCGAAAACCGGGATTCTAAAATCCAAGACTTTCGGGATCCCGGGATCCCAAGATTCGGGATTAGTGAAATATTTAAATCCCGGGATCCCGAAATTTAAAAAATCCCGGGATTTTGGAAACCCTAGCTACAATTAAGTTTTATTGGAGAATGAAAATAAATCTTTACAAATCGATTAAAAGATTAAGAACTCACGGGGCTCAACATTAAGGGGTCAAATGCGAAAGATAAAAATATCATTTTTATGGGATTTTTAACCGACTTTTTAATTTTACCTTTTTAAGAAGTAGTTCCGGATCACAGACAGCTTGCAGTAAGTCCCGCCAGAGATTCATATCGTAATCATTTTCAGCCTGAAGGAGCATTTCGGTGGGTCCCAGTGGAGAGAAGGTCGTAACATGAGTGGCAGGGATTGAAATCAACTTGAAGACATGCTTTCTTTTTGTGTAATTGGCATCAGCAACATGGAAATTCCTCAGATCCAAGATTCCAAGATTCTGTTATACAACAAATTTATTAATTAAGGAATCAGCTAGAAAAAAAATGTTTTCTTATTAAAATATTCTTGTCTCACTTGATTTGGTTTTCCTTCTCGTTGTATCATCATCTTGAGCTTATTTCCTGTCACTTGTGCCCAGATATTTTTCCACGATCTATCATGATTCCTTTTGCCATCTATCAATGTTATTTTCACCTGGAGATTTCCTGCATGAGATTCTGCCCCACTCTCCAGGAGACTAGAATCTCTCCTCTGGGCTGTCGGATAGAGGAGTATTCCGAGATCTTCACTTACACGCTGACTACTGCGTCGTGTTGATGGGGATGATGGAGATTTATCGTCATCGAGGACATCTGATGGCATTGAGGAGAAACTTGTGGTATCTGTTGCTTGATCACTGTGCAGTGATCCCTCATTGGCCGTAGCTCTCAAATACGATATTCTCCTTACACGTCTCTCCTCATCATCCAAACTAATTGCACATTTTGCTGGCCTCATACTAACCACATCCCCACCATCTAAACCCCTCTCTGCACTTTTGTACGGTGATAATGATGATGCATCACTTGGCAAAATTCCATTTCGTGGACATCGCCGTGTGATATCAGCATGATCCAAACTCACCGATCTATCACGCTCCTCCGATGATCCAATCAGCTCAAATTCCTTCTTTCTGTGCGCCACATTGGGTACAGCAACTTTATTATTGAGTCGACTCAATTCACTCTTGTACAGCTGCGTACGATCGAGAAAATTGCCATCTGGCGACAGTGGTCGTCCAGATTCAAACATTTTGGTCCTCTCAGAGACAATATGGAGCCCCGGATGCGACGACACAACACCAAATTCCTCCTTTCCTCCTCGTGTCTCATCAGTGGCAAAAAATTGCTCACGTGTCATCTTCTTATGTTCCTGCCGTTCCTGCATATGACTCACCACTTCATTCTCCTTATTATTCTGAATTGGAATAAAATGATTCAATTGTCCACTCGATGGTCTTCTACCATCAGCCCTTCCCTGACCCTGATGATCATCTTTTCCACCAACAGCCGCCGCTAGACCTCCCTCAAATTGCCCAGAAGCATTTGGGGAATTCGTCGCTGAATGTGGTGGCCAAATTTGTTTTTGCATCTTCTTCGGTCTCGCATAGAATTCCCTCTGTTTGACACTGAGTTCAGGCACTTTAGGCCCAGAATTCACTTCAAGTGATGCCGGCGGTGATACCCATGAAAAAAGTGGCTGTTGATTTGGACGTCTGAGAAATTCTTCCTTCTGCTCAAATGTCTTCTTCAGACGCATCATTATCGCATTATCCGTCAGCTCTTTAATTGTCGACGTAGTGGAGTTGGATAATTGAGAATCATAAGATGATACTGTGGTTGAGGATACAGTTGACAATTGAGATTCACGGCGATTTGTGGTTTTACCCCCATCACCGCTGTATAGTGGATTGTAAACAATTTCTGAAGGTTCATGAGATCGATAACTTGTTGATTGTCCAGGTGGTTGATATGCTTGAAAGTGCACCTGTGGATCATAATTTCCCACTGGATATGATTGTCTGGGATGAAATGATGGGATATCTGTTGTATGATGACCTAAATTCCCCGTACGGGGACGTTGATTTGTTTCCGGATTATGGGCTGTTTCACTGAAAAACTATTTTGTTGTTGTTGTTGTTGTTTCAAATGGAAAAAATGTCAATAAAAAATGCATAAAGTTCCCTTTTTCTATCTTTAAACAAAACAAAAAAAAGGTTCTTACTGTTTGGAGTACATCACACTCCTTTGGGACGACTTGAAGGGTTAGAATTGATGGAATTTGCTGGATTATTGATACAACATGGGCATAGGGCATTCCACCAATTGCAATTCCATTCACAGTCAACAGACGATCACCCGTTTGGAGGCCGGCAACGTGAGCAGGTCCATTGGGACGGACCTCCTTCACAAAAACCGTATCCATTGGTTCTGTGACTTGAAAGGTAGGCTGGTCAGTTCTCACTGGTTCCTAAAATTAAAGAACCATATTAAAATTGGCCATCCTCCATGAACGCTTATTTTTCCATTTTTTGACAATTGAGATTGATTAATTAAGATTAATTGATGTTTTTTTTTGCTTAAATTCTATTTAATTGAAATTTGTTTTGGGGCTAGAAGCCAAACGGTATGAGATATTGAGATCTTATTTTGGAGGACCCCCTCTAAAATCTATGTTCCTTATGGTGTCTACACACTAGAAGCAATTTTCGTCAAAAATAGGCTTTTTAAAAAAAAAAATCTGACGTTTATGGCCTACAAAGGATAGGGGATATTTTATTTAAAAAGGCATTTTTTAAAGAAATTTCTACTAGTGTGTAGAAGCCAAGGCAAACTATTCATTAGAAATCCATGTTTTTGGGATACCTCGAAAATGCTTCTTACGATTTTTTTTTTTAAATTTCGTCCATTATGGAAATTCTTTTGAATCAATCCTAATAAAAGTTATTCAAAATGAAGTGTTTAACAGCTCTATAGAGCATTTCTCTCAGTTGATTTGGGTAAGTTCGATTTCATTAAAAAGGCCTTAAGATTTTGTAACATTTCTGAAGCGAAATGCACCTCCTGTCATAAAAGGATAATAAATCTTTATTCAATATAAGGGAAGAGTACCCCGGATCAGAATATTGGGAGACATGCTCGAAATTTAGTTGAAAATATAAGCTTCGAAATACTATTTGGTAATTTTTGGATGTTAATCGGTATATTAGTAATCAATTTATCTATTATATCTGTGTATTTGAGTTTTAATTTTTTATAATAAATTAACCCTCTAACGGGTCAGACCGCCTCCAGGCGGTCATTCTATAAATCGCATTTACTGCGATAATATTACTTATTTGAAGTTGAAATATCTACAGTGTCCTCAGTTATAGTCTTACTAACTTATTTTCTGAAGCTGAACTCATTTTGACCTTTCGTTTGCTTACAATCTTCAGTTTTGTGTGACAGGTCAGAGAAAAAAGAACAAAATTTCGCTCGCGACATTTTGCGTTTTCAAGTGCAAAAAAGATTGTTTTAAAGTGATCTAACTGTAGTAAGAATCTTATTTCCTGAAAGATATGTTCTTCTAGATTGTATATTTCAATTGATAAGTGTGAAAAAACTAGAAGTATGAGTTTTAGAAGAAAAAAAGGAAGACCGCCTGTGGGCGCGGTCTTATCGGTTCAAGGGTAAAATTTTCAAAAATAACCGATTTTTTTATTTAATTGTTTAGGGTTGTTCTAGTAAAATATATTATTATTTTGCAATATATTAATCATGGAAAACAATTGAGATTACACGAAGACTTTCCAGAATGAGTAAAATGGTCGATTTCTGCGAATTAAGCGAAATTGATAAAGAAGCAGACTTCAACAGTGATGATGAATTCTCTAATTTGTCCTTTAATGCCCCAGATCGTGTAATAAAACCAGAAGATGAGCAATGTATTTCAAAGGGCCTTTAAGTTCTACAAGAAGGTGACGTTTTCATAGCTGAACTGTGATCTATTCACTGAAAATCAGTCTTATTAAAACACCTTGAGCTTCATTAACGTCTAATTATAAAAATTATAAACATTTTTTTCCTAAAAATTATCATTTATTGGATAATCACACAACATTCATCCATAAAAAACGTTTGAAATTCATTTATTTTTCTATTTGTTCACTATTTTTCAACAAAAAAAATTTCAGTCTTTGTATGCCTTAAACCGATATGACCGCCTCCCGGCGGTCATTACCTTTTCTCACCTGGCGCCCAAACGGAAAGAGATAATGAAGAATGAATGGTATTTTTGAGTTCAGTGGACCATTATTTACCCTAGACAAAATTACATAACTACTTTTTTTTGGATATTAAAGAAAACACTGTTAGAGGGTTAATAAAAAATAGATGTAATCGTACTTATGTACTCTGTACCATGGATCGTCACAAATTTAATCAGGTGTCTCACGGAAAATTGGTTTTATAAATTGAATCTGAACTAATGCACTGCATTCTTGTGAGAGTTAAATGGTAAAAAGTAGCTAATAATTTTTAAAAAATCATTTAAATTGGTGCAACAATATGGTGAGAACCTGACGATCCGAGAAACATTGTCGATCGCTGGTGCTCTTCCCTTACGTATTAAATAAGTGCATAAGTTCCTGCACCACTGTAATGTAAATTTTAACAGATAGTTTAGATAGATTGTTGAAACAGGGATATCGTATCTATTGTTCTTTACAATTCGTTGTCTGGATCAGCAACTTTTGCTTATGGTCGTAAGCAAAACATTACTGTTATTATCTATTTGCACCTCTTGATGACTGTAATTCGTGAATTTTCTTTTACTAACTCACAATAATCTCATCAATGTTAGAGACGGTTCAAAATAAAGCTGATCTTTTGAAAGACGAATCCCCACTTCTAAATTTTCTATAAACCACTTTAAACTTGTCCTGAGAACAGGACAATCCAAATATAGTTCCACAATCCCTTTTCGTACAAGTTTATTACTTATGCCTTTCCAAAAATAGTTTAGCATTATATTCTGCAAATGTTTCTCTTTGTTCTTCAGTTTAGAAAAAAATTCAGAGTGGTTTTAAATCGACTAATTCGGATGATTTTGGACAACATTAACAGTTGCAAAAGACATTATAATCTCTCTTTTGGCACGAACTTATGCATTCATCTGTATTTTTATTACTATTATTTAATTTTTTAGGATACCGGTTTAAATTCATCGTTAACCGGTATGCTTAAAAATATTAAATGGTAAAGAACTTCAGGGTAATGTTAAAACTCGTATTCACGATTCTTTTATACGGGCTGATTATTAACTGATCTAATTTTTCAACAATCAAGATTTTCTGGAAAAATTTGACTTAGTATTGGATTAATCAGGACAAATTGCCTATTGAATTCTGAAAAAGCAATAAAATTCGTTGCTATTTAAGAGTTTGAGACCGTCGGGAACTGGGCTAAACCTCTAGTCTGAAGACCGCTTTCCTCGTAAGTAAGATTATTTAACAACTTTATTAATCTAGAGAGAGACAAATAATGCGAAACTACTGTTGGGGTATAACATTTAAGTCACGAACTCTTTTATTTATGTGGTTGGTCTACTTGAAAGTTTTCTATCCCTGCGTTTGACTTTTAAATATGACATTTTCAAAATTTCTAAAATACAGTAGAGTATCGCTATAGTCCATATTTGGTTTCAAATTTGACACTTGGGTCGCACTATAGTCCATGTAATTTTTTAAAATTATCAACGATTTTTAGTATTGAAATTGCTCGACGGCTTCCACTTTGCTTGCGATTGTGGTACTTGTCCTCGCTCTCTTCATTATGGATCACAATTATCACAACTACTCAATTAAGTTTGCCAAAAATATTAAAATAATTATGACAACATTGCATGTCGCGTATTAAAAAACATAACCTAACTTAAAATCAGTGTTTTGAAATCAACGGTCGATAAATTGTGGACTATAGAGCGATGGCTTATAGCGAGGCTCTACTGTATAGCAATCATTAATAAATTTAAAATACAAAAATGATTAAGATATTTCTTTCACGTTTTTATTGAATTCAAATCTATTGCACACAGAAAAACATATTTCGTAAAATTGTTTGTAAATGTTTGTGAATTCCTTTTGAGGACTTATAAAATACTCGTAAGTTTTATAACACAAACAAGTTCGTAAAAGTTTGTATATTTTATCATAAACATTAATCATCACTTGACGAGCATTTTTGTACTCTTACCGAAATTTGTTCATAAATGTACGTAAACGCACAAAAAATGTTCGTAAAATTTTTGTCTTTTGTTCGTAAAGTTTTGTCAGACAAGCAAAAATTTACGAAGAAATATTTGCGAAAAATACACACTTTTACGAACTTGTTTGTGTGTTATACAACTTTCGAGCATTTTGTAAGTCCCCAGTAGGAAATCATAAATATTTGCAAACAATTTTACGAAATATTTTTTTCGGTGTTAATATTTATGTTTCTGTTCATTTCGTGTTGAAAGACCTTTAACAAGTAAACTAGGCAATTAAAAAATAATCATCTGCATGAAAAAAAACGTTATTTGCTTCCATCCAAATTTAATGCAAAATTAATTTAAGGTAATATTAAGATGTATTTTCTGAATTTGAGTAAATATTAATTAATAAAACGTAAATGATATCTTCTGGCTATGATAGCTGTACAATTAGTTCCAGTACAGCAACTTCTCCAGAAAAAAAAAGAATTGTTAATGACACAACTTAGAAAGATATTCCTTCTTTGAAAATCACAAAACAATAAGTGCAAATCATTGTTAACTACAAGTTTCTGACCACATAGAGACAAACCATAAGATCTCTTTCTTTCTTTGTTATTTTTTTTTTGCCATTACAGAAACTTCTCTCAGATTAATCTGAAAAGGCGGAAATGTATATATTTTCCACCAGCAAGAGTGCGCAATCAAATAATTCATGTACACACAACAATGCCAAATAACTTCCTTAAAAAAAAAACTTTATACTTACATTTGCATCTGGTGGATAAACAATAAAGTGTCTCAGCGTAAAGCCAAAGCCATGATTTTCCTGACGTCGAATCACCACAGTTTTGGGCCTTATTATCTGCAAATGACAGAAAGAAAAACAATAAAGGAATTTTAAACATATATTATTAGTTCGACTTATTAATTTGTTTAGTTTTAGACACAAAGACCCAAAAGTCGTTCGGATTAGTCATGCTCCCTCTTCAATCTTCTACCTGATTAGGTTTTGCTGGCATATTCATCATTGGTCGTTGTTTATCATTTCCCGGACAATTTTGATGTGATTGTTTTATGGCAGCTCCACCACTCGATCGTGATGCAACAATTCCAGTTCGATCAGCCATTTGGTGAAACAAAAGGGTTCAGCTGCAAATCCAGCACGCAAGAAAAGAAAGATTTTTTTTTCTTTCATTAACATTTTATCTACCAAGCAGAAAAATAAAAATTTCTTCTCCTTCACTCATGGCTCATCTTGAAATGTTTAATTTCCAAAGTCCATAATAAAAATGGCAAATGGCCAAATTTCATCCACTTTATCCCGTGTTACGCCGGTGTGTTTCGCTTTAATATATTAATTTTAAGCTTTTTTTTTTCTTCCCTCCATCCTCATTTTGTTCTCCTTCACATTTGCCCCCCAACAACGATCACGTGAATCTATTGGAAAGATCGCGATCTTTAGTCAATCGACTTTTTCTTCATTCTCCCTCTACCGCCCCTTCCACTTCATCCCAGGTCAAATTGAGATTTTATCTTAAGGTATATCAAAAATCATCTCTTTCTTCCTGACTTCGTCACGCCTCCCAAACGAGATTCTCTCTACTTTTTTTTTTAATTTTTATTTTTCTGTCAGCACGAAATATCTTCAGCAAAATTTAGCGAGAACCTCGAAGGTGTTTTATCACAATGGTGTGCTAATTTTTTTTACTACTGTTTGATCATTTCATTACCCATACATCACGAAAAAAACCATAGTCTCACAATTTCACCCAAATAAAAAAAACATCTTGATCGTATGGAAAGTTTCATAAAATGTAAGGTGTAAATCAGTTCCTCGCCTCGGTAAATCGTAAAAATTATTGCTTCCCCTGGTCAAATAATTTCACACACAAAAAAAAGCGTCGAATATAGGAAGAATGTGGTTGATGATAACAATACTACAGACACTCTTTAATCTCATAACACTGAGAAACAAATAATTTCTTTCATTTGCAATTATTTACGATAGTAAAATAAAAGAGAAAGAGAGATTGAGTTAGGGGGTAGAATAATGTTCAGCAAATACAGATTTAGTCGTAATCCTTTTTACGTTGCTTTTCACAGTTTTTTTTAATGAAATATAATGTTTCTAATAAATTAGTTACATTGAGAAAAACAAATATTCACAATAATAAATAAAACCGGTTTCAATTTCTTGTTGTTTTTTTTCTTAAAAAAAAAAGAAGAAGAATGTAAGTTATCTAAAATGTGGATGATATCACTCAATGTAATTTTTACATAAAAATTTATGTGTAGCTTATCCCAAATAATATTTAGTATATTAAGGAATGACGTAAGAAATAATTCATTAACGCCAGAAGCGGTATCAATGAATTCTTAGGTCAGATTATGACCTCATCAACTCTGATCATTTGCAAACACTGTAAAAAATGATCAGTGATAAGCCCAGATAATTTTATGGTAGCTGAGATTCTTTACAGATGACCTAGAAATGCATCAAATTTGGGGTGCTTACAACTCGGTAAGGGGAAGAGGGGAGCCTTTGAATTGAGGCAAAATTAAAAATGGGTTTAATTCTCCTACTCTAAAACAACACTGGACATTACTGTAATATTATTTAGCTTTACAACCCCAGTGTGAAGCAAAATTACATTACAATAAGCCTTAATTCCTTTTAATAATAGGAGAAAAAAGTCAACTTTCAGAGGTACACATAAAGGTGTCCCACTTTCCACTATGCGTGAAATTTCGATTTTGAGGTGAATATTGGGGGAAAGAATCGCGAGGAGCCAATATTATTTGTTTCGGCAACCAAGAACAGTTCGCTCGACGCGATTCCTTATCTCCAAAATTTAACTCGGTCTATCGAATTTATAGTTGAATAGATAGTTGATAGATTTATAGTTGATGGCGACTGCTGTGAAATTTCTGAAATTTTACCATCTGATACTCCGATACGGCATGTAAGATAAAGAAAATTTCATATTAAAATTTTCTTCCCTTTTTTTCTCAAACGTAACTGCACATATCTATGTATCTATGTTTCCGGTACCTACATCTTTCTGCTCAGTAAAATTCCATGAAATCAAAATTCGCATCCCTTTCATTCTCAAAAGATTTGCACAAATGTATCTTATTCTTTCGGCATAAATGTATCTTATTCACAAAATCGGACTAAACAAAATTTAATTTAGTTTGATGTTCAAAAGAAGAAAAGGAGTGCGAAAAAGTAGGATAGAAATGCAGAATTTTTGAGAAAGAGAGGGATGTGAATTTTGACTTTATGAACTTTTCGCGATCTGAAAGATATGCCAGAGCCATTATATACTTCTTCTTCTTCTTCTTCTATTTTATGTAAGGCTGTCGGAATCACTCGGGTCCATATAGCCACTTTTGCTCACTTAGTTCAAATTTAGGTTTTCCGTTATCCCATGTACTTCACTAATTTCACTATTTTATTTGTATTTTTAATTTATTTATCTCTTGTTTATTATCACTCTTTTTTTTATATCACTTATTATTATTATATCACTTATTGTTGTTATACGATCACAGTTTTTGAATTATTATATGCTCACTTTTATTTCTTTGATATATTTGTAGATCTCTTTATATGTTTTTTTCATTTGCTATTTTAAGAATATTTTTTATGCTCACTTTTTCATTATTAATGAACTTATAGTTTTCTCTTATCTTATTAAATTTTCTGCATTGGATCACTATGTGATTTATATCTTCCACGGTTTCGCACTTATCGCATAATTCTGTGTCCTCTTTTTTTATTAGTTTTAGAAACTTTTTGTCACAGCAATGTCCACTTCTAATCCTTTGGATTATTTTTATTTGATCACTTCTTAAATTAATATTTTTGAACCATAGTTTTTTTTCTAATATTCCCTGTCTGACGTCATGGTTGAATTTTCCTTTAGTTTCACTATTTTTTTCCACAAATTTGTCCATTTTTTCCACGTACAGTAGAGTCTCGCTATAAGCCATCGCTCTATAGTCCACAATTTATCGACCGTTGATTTCAAAACACTGATTTTATGTTAGGTTATGTTTTTTGTACGCAACAAGCATAATTATTTTAATATTTTTGGCAAACTTTATTAAGTAGTTGTGATAATTGTGATCCATAATGAAGAGAGCGAGGACAAGTACCACAATCGCAAAGAAAGTGGAAGCTGTCGAGCAATTTCAATACTAAAAGTCGTTGATAATTTTAAAAAATTACATGGACTATAGTGCGACCCAAGTGTCAAATCTGAAACCAAATATGGACTATAACGAGACTCTACTGTAAATTCTTTTCTTGTTCTGTCCACCTCTTTTCTACTTAAGCTACATTCGATGCGTATCCCATCCTTCGTTGCTTCCTTAGCTGCTTTGTCAGCTCTCTCGTTTCCTTTAATATTTATATGCCCAGGGATCCATTGTATGGTAACTTTTATATTTTTATTAGCGCTCACTATTTCTTTAATTTTGTTTTCGTATATTTTTTTACTCTCTTTTAAAAGTGATAAACATGCGCTCTTGGGCCATTATATACTGAAATCTAAATTGAATTTGTTGAGATGCACAAAGTAAGAAGAAGAGCAAGAAAGAAAGCGACATCATTGTAAAGCAATAGATTTGAAAAAGAAAAGGATGGAATTTTTGGATTTTGCAAATATTCCTGACTTAAAAGATGTATTGAAGAGGCTGGAGGCATTAAAGTAAAAAAAATATATTTAGTGTTAAGATACCAAAGAAATTATTAATATTAAAAAAAAACTCTTTTAAAAAGTTATTAAAAAAATAATATAGATGAAAAAACGAGATGATAAAATACAAAATTTTCATCAAAACCTGAATAAAACTAAATTCTAAATTTCTTAAACATTTTTATAAATTTACATATTGTCATAACACGATTCTGAATCGAAAACAAAAATAACCAAAAAACTCTTATGAATTAATATTGTGCATTCAATTCAGCCAAGCTTATCATCTTTTCGAACAGAGACACTTGTGCGTAGGCTCATTTCTAAACACGATATTTTCTAATAAGCAGAACTAAATTGTTTAAAAAAGATCTCAATACTTTGTGCTTTAACTACACAACATTACCCAGGCAGAGGAATTGGAAATACTACACCCTCCGTGTTTGGCACTCGTTCGAACATTCCTCATGAATTATCAAATTGAATTAGCAATGAGATGTTTTCGCACTATTTCTATCTCCAACTCATACTTCCAAATCTCATTAATTTCTCCACACTTTTTTTCCATCGTGTCTTTTTCTATCAGCAGAAAAAAAAATTGATTGACGCTCCGTAATCGTGGAGGTATTTTCCGTTCGAGATAGAGAAAGAGAGAAAATATTTTTATCTATACCACCCACAAATATCAATAATAAAGAGCCCAATCAGCTGAAATGGCATTCCCTTATTCACTTGCAAGGCACACACTGTGAGGAAATTAATTTAAATTCACTTTTTGCACATCTTACACGCACTTGGCGATGTGTCAATGCTTCAATCGATATTTTTGCTCGCTGAAATTTAATTTAATTTAATTTTACCCCAAGGACAAAACACTTATTAACAGACACTTTATAAATTTTGTATTGAAAACATCAACTCTGGTGGTACCTTCGCTGGTGAATATCAATGGAGATACGTCTTTTCTCTCAATTAATCTCACATTTTGATATCTCGGGGATTTATTGAGCAATTTCGTAGTACTCTTTTCTCTCAATGGACACATATATACAGACAATTTTTTGGACAAGAGAGAATCACTCAATTGTCCCATTATGATTGGTAATTTGGGAAACAAATTGAAGATGAATGGTGAGAGACTTCACAGAATGCGTGTTCATTATGTTTAATTTTAATAAAAGTTTAGTGTGAAAAATTTATAGAAATTGGAGGAAAGAATTTTGATGATGGACATAACATGGAAAACTCATAGTAAATTTATAAATCATTGTATTTAAAATTAATTTTCCTTTTTGAGATAATCAATTTTTTTTTATTATAGCAAAGATTTATTATTAACAATAATGGAAATATCGGATACAAGTCAATTTCAATTATTAATCTTTGACGATGAATCAAAAAAAAGCTTTTTTCCAATTGCTTGGAAATAGAAAATATTGCGTAGATTTTTTTTATAAAAATTTATTAAATAAAACTAATACCTAAATAAATCAATTTTGTAAATAACATTTTTGAAATTGTATTTGCAAAACTGAAATACATTTCCTTATTTTTAAGCAAATCATTTTTTGAACCTTAATAAGTATATTTATCAGGATTTTGTGAAAATAAATTCGAAGCATATAATGCATAAGGGTCCCGGTCGAAATCCCGAACGTCAAAATCCCGGAAGCCAAAATCCCGAACGCCAAAATCCCGGAAGCCAAAATCCCGAATGGGCCAAAATCCCGAAAGTCAAAATCCCGAATGGGCCAAAATCCCGAAAGCCATAATCCCAAATTCTTAAAAGTATCACAAGTACTCCCACGATTGTACCCGGGCTTGCTGGAGGCAAAGGGAAATCTTCTGTGTCTTAGGAAATTATTATAAACGTTTTCCTCCGTATAATTTAATTTCTTTCAGGATTTTGAACATTCGGGATTTTGGCTGCCACCGAATGCATAAAAATACCTGCTTCTTTTGTTTTCTAGATTCCCAAAATAAAAATAAATAACTTTTTAAATTACCTTAATTAAAATATGCAAGGAAATTTAAAAAAAAAAACGGGGCCATGATTTAATAAATTGAATAATTAATAAAAAAAAGAAATAAAAAACTTGTATTTTTCATACAATGATAATTTCGGTCCATTTGGGATTTTGGCTTACGAGATTTTAGCGTTCGGGATTTTGACCGGGACGCATGTCTTTTTGGTTTCTCGTTTTAATTTAAGGGTATAAAATGACACTTATATTTTTGTAAATAAAATATTAAAAAAAGGAGTCTTCGAAATATTCAAAATTGGATTAGGGTAAAGTGGTACAAGTTGGACAGCGATACAAGTTGGACAATGGTACAATTTGGACAGGGATTTTTGTCTTGATAAATTTAGTAATTCATTTTTATTTGCATATTTTTAATGCTTTAGTTTTATAATTTGGTTCCTTGTGCTTAAAAACAAGTTTTGTACTGTATTTATCAAGAAAAAAGCCATGTCCAACTTGTACCGGCGAATTGTCCAACTTGTAACACTAATTCCAAATTATACACTTTACCCTACAGCCTTAGAGTGGATTGGACCTTGGTCTAAAGTCTTCATCAGTATAAAAAAACAAAAATGAAGTACATTCTAAACAATTAGTAAGATGAAACCCATAAAAACCGAATAAAATAATATTTTGAAATCTATTTTTAATTAAAGAAAATTATTTATGAAATTATAATTTCAATATTTCTTGGCTTTTTTTTTAACATATCTTTTACTTAACTTGATTTCGATCTTGGTCCTAAAGTTACTGTTATTCTTCAAAAATTGTGTCAGCAATAGATTGAGATTTCAGCTTATGAAAAAAAGTTAATTTCAATTTGTTTTTATACCCTAAATCTAGGCAAAAGCGTTCTTTTTTTTATGTCGCCGATTACAGCCCCGACTCTATAAACGGAATGAATTTTTCATTATAGGACATTAGAAGACATTTAAACGATTGATAATCCCCTAGAATGAATTTCTTAAAAACGGTTCCTCAAAACCGAAAGCGAGGTACTGTGGTGTGGTCGTAAATATATCAGAACGATCAGAACGCATGTGAAAATCGCATGTTTTTTTTTGCATTTTTAAATTAAGATATCTCTAAAACAGGAATTGTTAACTAATAAGGACTTTTATAAACTACATTTTATATTAATGTAACTTTCGCGTCAGAAATCATAGACACTGGACTTTTCATTAAATCTTTTGAGAATGAGAGGGTCTTAAGTTTGGGGTCAGAGAAACTATTTTTTTCCTGTCTTTAGACTTTTTAGAGTGACAAAGCATAACTTTATAATACATGTTACCCAATTGTCCTTAAAGGGTTAAATGGAAATCGATTACTCAATCAAATAGAGGAAATACTTTACATATAAAATCATTTAAAGTCCAATTTAAAAAAAATACAGTGAAACGAGATTAATCTTAAAATATGCTTAATAAAAATATTAAGGCATCCTTGAAAACCTGAAGGATAGCTTAGTGTATGGCAGGACGGACAGCTTCGGTTGGACTGCAGCCTCGCAATACAAATGATTTTGAAAGTAACTCACTTTACCGGACCGTAATATATCCAACGAACCGGTGCCAGCCAAAAACCCGAAAGCCAAAATCCTGAAAGGGATGAAGTTATATGGAGGAAAATGTTTAGAATAATTTCCCAAGACACGGAAGATTTCCCTTTGCCTTCAGCAAGCGCGGGCGCAATCATGGGAGTAGCTATGACACTTTTAATCCTTTTAATAATTCGGGATTTTGGCTTTCGGGATTTTGGCCTATTCGGGATTTTGGCTTTCGGAATTTTGACCGGGACCCCCAACGAATAAATTCTAGAATTCTTGATCAAAAATAGTTCAGTAAATCGGGCTTACGCAAAGATATCCTAGATTTCGGCATCCTTAGAATTTGGTAAGTATCTACAAGAATCAGATTCTTAAAATACTTCAAAAAGTAGTTTGTTTTTAGAATATCCATATTTCAGGTAGATTAGCAACGAACCGGCCAGATTTGATATTAGCGTGTATACTAAATCGCACCATCACAATAGCTGTGACAATGAAACAATTGGAGAGAAAGGGGAGCAATTGATTGTCGTGGACAATTCTGCACAGAGTATGAGGAACTCAATTGGGTTGTGCAAGAGTTCTTCCTGTAGATCATTGTATTGCTCTGGCGAACGGTAATCTCTTAATCTAATTCCTAATCCCACTTTGATAGGCCCGATCGACCCGATAGACCCAAAATCTCTCCAGGTCTTCTAGATTTGATTTAAAAATAGGAAAACAAGAGAAATCCACTAAAATAATAAAAAGTCCAATTAACATTTTCACAATTACACCTCATTGAACACGTGTTTAATTGTATTTGCTCCCCAAAATGTGTCTGTATTGGATAATTGAGAGGCGAAAGTCTTGGTCGTTTTGCCCCCATCTCTCTCTCTCTCACTCACTCTCATCTTTCTCCCCGGAGCGAGAGACGTGTAAAATACGAGCACGACGGACAGAAGAGGAGCCTCAAGAATAAATAAAAGTATGTTGTGAATCGTGAAAATCTAAAATTAGAAACATCTTTTTTTCTTTAAGTATTTCAAGCAAATAGCCGCGATTTACACGAAAAATTCTCAAAGCATCCACTGAAACGATACAAAGTAATAGAATATGCCTTCCAACCTCTTTTTTTTCATCTTTCTTTTGCCACCTCCTCGCCCCATCGTGGACTTCTTGTGGGCAAAATATGCTTACGGGAGACGGCGGATGTTTATAGACTTTGGAAATTCTATATTAACTCCCGCAAACTACCGCTCACACCGTCAGGATTATACCAAGCACATTTACCTGAATACACTTAAAATAATCTGCCCACCCAGAACACTTCAAAAGAGATTTCTTCCTCTATTTTTGCCAGGAGAAAATTTTCGATTGCATTTTTTGACACTTTCACACGCCACACACAATTCACTGGGGGGCCCCACTTTGCAGAAGGTGGCCACAGAACCCCATTCGCGACGCAAAAATCACTCAAATACACATAGTACTCGATGGTAGCACGAAGCTTCAATTGATTTTATTGCACAGACACACTTAATTCATGATAAATTGGGGGAAATTTTACAAAATTATGCCAATCGAGGCTTCTTCAACCATATTAAAAACACCCGGCTGAAGTTACTGCCAAAACTGACAGCACTACTAAGATTCAAAATGGCTGTTTGGGAAAAATTGTTGTAAAAAAATTCTGGAAACGCTGGTACACGAATAGGCTCTTTTTGAATTCATCTTGATAACGTTTTGAGGTGTAATAAATTGTAATAAAAAAGGCAAAAGAAATGTCTTGAGGAATTTATTAATTTTCATTGGAAATTTTGTAAAGACTATTAATCTCAGTCATCATAGTAGGTAATTTGGAAAAATCTGTTTCTTCTTCTGATCTAGTGTTCGTTGTGATTTTTTTCTGATTTTTTTTTTCATTGAGTGAGTAGTAAAGTAATACCGTGAAATTCAGAGATGTCAGTTAGAAGATCGTACGAACAGGAATCAATCAAGATAATGGACAGATAAGTCTAGTCTAGACAATCTTATTGTACATTACATGCAAATGCGATTTGGAATTGAAGTTGAGAGATGTTATTCAGTAATTTCGATTTAAATTTCTGAGATATAAATTGGAAATTTTTACGATATTGCGGTTCCACTCTAATGGTGAAGTTTTAAACTATCATCTGAAAGTGCTCATTCAGACGAAAGTTCAGACAGAAATGTAAGTAAAAATGTTAATTAGAGCCAGATATAGGTCGGTCAATTTTTCTACTTTGACTCCTAAGTTTACTTAAGTTACTTACTTACTTAAGTTTTTTTTTACTGCTCGACACAAGGGATAACATAAAGGTAACATAAACAGTAGAAAGATTAGTGTTTGCAGTACAGTACTTTAAAAATTTATCAGCTGACATGCCGATATGTCGATTTTTAACTCCAGATCGGCACAATTTTGTTAATCGCCGGTCACGGTTCACTCTGACTGAGAGACACTTATTCACCAATTGGCTCGAGCTGTTGTCCGTCTGTACGTCCGGCTCTCGCCAGCTCTAGAGGCCAAACGGTAGAGATAGCGACTTGGAACGTAAGAGGGACCCCTATCTGTAAGTCGACCCATGGATCGTTCGACCCATGGAACGGTCTTGGAATTTCCGACAAAACTGAACCTGTTTCAATCGGGTTTGAACCGGTAATGAAACGGTTCATAACCGATAACTTATTTTTATTCGAAATTCAATTATATTAGTCCTAACTTATTTTGGGCAATGTTTTGAGTCATTTAGAAAACAGTTCGAATCGTTTTTGAACCAGTTTTGAACCGATAAGTAATTTTTACCTCGAAATCAATTTTATTGCATTAAAAATTATTTTGTGGGATTTTTCGAGTGATTTACAAATCGGTTAAAATCTGTTGAGAATCGGTAAAAAGTAAATGATGCGAAAGTACTTTTTTTATTAGGGGTTTTTTGTTTCACTTATTAAAGTGCAGTTATAAATACTAAAATTTCATTTCGATTCATGCCATAATAGGGCCTGAAATAATTAATTTAGAAAATTGAAAAAAATTTCTTTTCTCTTCCGATCTAGAAGGAGATGTGGTACTTTATAAGTTTTCCAAAACGCACTCATTGGACATTTAGTACCGAAACTAGAAACATAATTTATGAAAAAAATAACACCTTCCAGCTCGGGTAATGGAAGTCGAGGTCGGGGGGGGGGGCTTGAGATTCTTTTAGTCGAAAGCTCTAAGCTCCAGCTGCAATATACTAATATTTGTTGAGCTCAATCGATGCTATATAAGAGGGGCTGGGCTGAACTACAGTAGACTCTCGCTAATTCCGCTCTTTTAAGATCGGGCTACTTTTTAATTCGGGTAGCAGTTAAATTTGAAATAAGTTTGTTGTCATTTTTCAAGTTTTATTATGATTATCAAATGAAGCAAATATGCTCAAATTTGCCATAGTTTGACTTAGTTTTGATGTGATTATGCATTATTAAGGGATTATCGTGATATTTACAATATATTTGAGTACGTAAGCTCAATATGTGTATGCAGATGCAAAAGTTTGTCGCCCGAATTTCCCTCTAATTCGGATGACATTTCGATTTCAAATGCCCGAATTAGAGAGCTACTGTATTAAAAAAAAAAACAAATAGAGAAAAGGGGGTATACAAAATGACAGAAGCTTGGGGATGAAGGGGCAATGCACCAATTTGTAATTTTTACCGTTTTCACCTGATATGTTATCTTTGCCCTAGACCGCATAAAGTGTGAGCGTGATCCGGAGAACATGTGATTTTGTGAACTTAATAAATGACATTGTCAACCATCTCCACCTTTATTAGTAATGCTAGAAATGCCTTGATTAAAAGACATTGGAATTGGTTACAAAATGTATTTTTGTTATTAGAGATTTTTCTGTATCTGTAAAAGAAAGCTAACTGTGTTATCACACTTGCACATTAAAATTTTATTATGATTCACAATAATTGTCGCTGGTGAGAGTCCAAATGTGTAATGTAAATTGTGTGTTTGAATCATTTTATATTCAAAATTTGATCTACTTGTTGATAAAAAGGTAGACTTGCCCCGCAAAATTTGATATGAATTGATTTATAGAATTAATGCGAAAAATTAATTCGATTTTCTCTTTAATTTTTTTAATGTGAAAAATATTTATGCTTTAGGTAAATTTAAACTTATTTTTACAGGCCAAGTCCACTTCTTTATCAATAAATAGAAAAACCCCAAATATTAAGTGACTCAAAGACACAAATAACATATTCGGACGCTCACAAGTGACAATTAATGTGAAGCACATTAAAATTTTAATGTGCAAGTGTGACAACGCCGTAAAAGGGAATACAGAATTGAAGAGGTTTCTAAAATGAAATTTTAAATAATTTGGTGATTTGTTTAATCGTTTAATACTTTTACATTATTCTGGAAAGATACTAAAAGGATTTTTTTTAAAAAGATGAAGAAGAATTTTATAGAGTACCATACGAATTATTCTTCCTGCCGGACATTTTATTGGTCTTCTTATCAAATCTAAAAAGGTGCTTGCTGCTCATCGTTCTTAAAAAGACCAAATTATTTACTACTATGTTCTTAACGAGTATTAGTGAGAGAACTATTCTGTGAAGCTACAATATCTACATTCGAGATAAATTAAATTTATTTTATTACCCTTAAAATTTTTTTATGTAAAAATTCTCTTTCCCGATGGAAATGCAAAAAGGCCTATTCAAAACTTCCATGATTTGGCGGGACCATTGATGTGGCCATAACCTCAAAACCTCATTAAAGAAGTTTTTGTTTATAATTGTATTTATCTCTATTTGCTGCACAATTTAGGGCAAATATCGATGGATTGTAATTTTAAGGTTCCAAGAATATCTCCTGGACCTTCAAATCAAGGTGAATATATTTAGTTACACAGCGAAACTTCATAAAACTGGAACTCGAGACTTTGTTTACATTTCTCCTGGCAGCCGCAAGTGATGAAGATGGACAAAAAGATGTGGAGAATTCGGCTAAAAAGCAAAAAATTGAGGAAAATCCTGTGATCGAGAATATGGATTCCTTCGACGACGTGGAATTTAGCTTCTGCCTTGACGATGGCAAGATTAATCCTGATGACTTTGTCAAATCAATGTGTGAGAAGGAATTTCACAGTGAATCGAACATGAATCATCTTCTGGAAGATACATTTTTTCCACTAGAACCAAACCGGGAGACATTTTTTGGATTGCCAATGAGGGTGAAGGATCTCTTGAGGGAGATTAAGGGAATTGATGAGCTGTATGACTGGCAAATTGAGTGTTTGAAGCTTCCGGCAATTGAGATGCGACAGAATTTGATTTATACTCTGCCCACAAGTAGTGGTAAGACTCTCGTGGCTGAAATTCTAATACTGAAGGAATTGATTTGTCATCAGCGAAATGTACTGTTTATTTTGCCGTACGTGGCTGTGGTGAAAGAGAAAATTTCTTCCCTAGCTCCTTTTGCTGTTGCCCTGGATTTCCTGGTGGAGGAGTATGCCGGAAGGAATGGTGAGTGTCCTCCAAGGAAGCGACGGAAGAAGAGATCAGTCTATATAGCCACTATAGAGAAGAGTCTTTCGGTGATTAACAGCTTGATTGAGGCAGGGCGTTTAGAAGAGATTGGATTGGTAGTCATTGACGAATTGCACTTGATCGGGGAGAAGGGCAGAGGGGCAAGTTTGGAGACTGCAATCACAAAGATCAAGTTCAAGGGTTTGAATATTCAGTTTGTGGGTATGAGTGCAACAATTGGGAATATCATGGAGATTGAACAGTTCATGGAAGCAACTACTTTTGCCGGAAACTTCCGTCCTGTGAAGCTTACGGAGTATATCAAGTGTGAGAATGATATCTACGAGGTTAATCCCAGTAATTCGGAAATGTTTGTTCCCTATCGGGTAATTGAGAGTGACTATGATGAGAAAAAATTGCAAATTGATCCTGATCACTTGGGACAGTTGGTGATGGAGGTTTCTCCGCAGGATGGAGTACTGATTTTCTGCCCAACCCGTCAAAATTGTGAAAATGTCGCTCGTCTCCTGGCTAATGTGCTGTCTGAGGATTTCCTTCAGCATCGTAAGGCTGAAAAAATGAGCCTCTTGGAGAATATGATGAAGTTTTTTGAGTATGTTTGTCCAATTCTGAGAAAAACCATTCCATACGGAATAGCTTATCATCATTCGGGACTTGTGGCTGAGGAGAGACGTTTTCTGGAGGAGGCTTTTCTCGATGGGACTCTGTGTGTGATCTGCTGTACTTCCACCTTGGCCGTTGGAGTCAATCTTCCAGCTAAGCGAGTTATTCTCCGATCGCCTTACATTGGCAGAGAATTCATCACGAAGAGTCGATACAAGCAGATGGTTGGACGTGCTGGACGTGTAGGGATGGGAACAGCCTATGGTGATAGTATTATAATTCTCAGGAGTCGCGATAAACCCCTCGCTCATGATCTCTTTCACTCTCCAATGGACACTGCCAAGACGTCAATGCATCTTTGTGAATTCCGAGGACTCAGCAATCTAATCCTCAGTGCAATCAGCCTGGGTATGGCCACAACTTATCGCCAGCTCGTCAAACTAGCCTCAATGACTCTCCTAGCTGTCCAGGCGGAGGAACTGTCCGTGGTTTTGCGTACGGAAGTGGAGGGCATTGTAAAGAAATTCTACAAAATGAACGCCCTCTGGATCAAACAAGAATCCGTCCCTCTGGATTGTACCATCAAAATCCTAACCACGCAGAGCAGTCAGGTGCGCAATTCTCCATCCATGAAGAAGCAAATTGTGATTAAGAGCAATTCGGAGCTAGAGATCAGCAATGTAGGTAAAGCAGCTGTGGCTGCTTGCATTGACCTGGACGAGGCTGAAAAATTGTACGGAGAACTGAAGAAGGTTCAGTTGGGCCTGGTCCTAGTAGACTATCTCCATTTGCTCTACATAGTAACTCCAACTGATGTGGACTTAAAAATGGACCCGATGATCCTCTGCGATGAGGTAAGTCTTCATGGGATTTTTCTTTACAGTCATTGGTGAATGGGGACCTTAGAGACAATAATTTATCATCGAATAATATCGTACACTGAGAAAAAAAAACGGGGGTGCGATTAACTTTTTCTGCTTATAACTTTAACACTTTTCAAGTGTAAAAATATATCAACATTTTTTAATGGTAATTTTACACCTTTTTAAGGGTAAAATTAACATGAGAAAGAGTAACTTTAACCCCTAATGCATCTAAAAATCATAATATTTACACCGATTTCGGATCAATACTGCAGGGTAAAATAAACATTTCTGGAATGTTATTTTAACTTTTTCGGATTTCTCTCTCAGTGTATGAAGTAATTTAAAAGTAGAATTTAAAGATTTTATTGCTAAAACTCATCAGAGAAATCTTTAGTTGCGAAAAAAGGCGGTGGCAAAGTATCCGAGGACTTGCGAGGGTTTTTTTTGAGTGCATTATCAATTCAATATTGATTTTAAATTTGTCTGTAAGTATATCATCGTAAAGCCATCTTGAAGTTAAAAATTGATCTAAAAAAGAGTGTTTTAAAAAATAATTAAGATTTAATTTAATTTTAGTAAATTGTGCCGATTGTAACCGATACAGTCGGGTTTGGAATTTCAAAACCTTTCAAATAAATCCAAAGTTGACCAAATCCAATTAAAAGTATAGGAAGTATAGTCTCTTAAGACCTTTAACCTTGAATAATTCAAAATGGCGATTTAACCGGTTAAAGGTATCTATATAGACGACATGGACGAAATGTTCAGTACGACTAACTATAAAACATATCTAAAAATGAACAAAATTGTCTAGGTCAATTTTGAGATAAGTCAAAAAATTATGTTGAAGGGTATGGAAGGGATAATGGGTAATTTGGATAATTTAGTTCGCTAGAGAATATTGATTTGTGTGGGGGGGGGGTCATCGAAAACCAGAAGTCAATATCTCTTACCATTTGGGAGGCAGGATGGCGAGAAGTTAAATAAAACTGAATTGTATAATAATAATAATAATAATAATAATACTAGTGATTTCAAGAACGGTTAACCGGTTTCGAAAAACCGGTTAACCGCCCTATTTTGGAGACGGTTTTAAAACCGGTTTTTAGCGATGAAACCGGTTTAACTCTTTCGCGTCTTTAGGGTCATATATGACCCGGGGAAAAAAGTTTCTTTTTGGCTATTTACATTAATTGAAATCTAACTGGAGTCTTGAGAAAATGAGCCAAGAATCTTACATCCTTCTATTATGATGTCGAGCACGAACAGATAGATTTCAATTAATGTAAATACCCAAAAAAACTTTTTTCCCCGAGTCATGACATTACCCTAAAGACGCGAAAGAGTTAAAACCGTCCCCTTCCAAAAATTTTAAAATTTCTCTTAAGATTTAGTTTATTTCTTGAAAATCAAGATACACTGCAAAATATTTTCTTGACTTTAGGAGGGAACCTTAAGTGCAATACCTAGGATTCTAAGTGTAATCTGTAGTATGGCAGTATGTTAATAATATATGAAGGATAATAGTAAGGGGGTTTCCTGTACGTTTCTTCCCTTGAAAAGAATTATTTGCTTAAAGGTTATCAGAAATTATTTCAGGACTTCGTCACTAGAATATATATTATCGTTTAAACCTTAGTTAAATATTTACAAGGTTTACAAGACTAAAAAATCAATTGCATACTGAGAAAAAAATTGTAAACGATTTAGTACAATATTGTAAAATGTAGTTTTATGTGGAAAAGTAACAAGATCTTTACCGCTCACTGTCTTCATAGAGATTTTTATTGAATCTTGCTATAGGGGAAGTGCTCATAATTTTGGACAGTCTGCTTATAAGCATCGAAGTTCCAAGTTTGAAGTGCGATATTTTCTATACTAATTGACATTTCTTGTTACTCTCTTTTCAGAAGGGTTGTTTAGAAACTTAGCAAGCTATTTATCGTTTTATTTTTACTAAAATTAGTTTTAATACGTTTAAAAATGAATTGATATGTAGAGGTGAATTTGACTCTTATTTTGGACAACTTGTTTATTAATTTGTCCAACTTGACTGTAAATTTGGACAGCTAATCCGCCTCAATAGGATGCCCATTGTTCTTCATTTGATGAACCAATCTTACCAAGTCCTCTTCCTGTTCATGTAAGGGAAACGTGGAATGTCACAAGAAGCCCGGAAACTTTCCATATCATTCATTAAAGTGAGTTGACTTCGATACTCCAAGTACGTGCAGATTCGCTCATTCCCTGACCTTTCCGGGAGCCTTTCAAGGCATTACTCGCTACATCTCTTTCGTAGAGATGATGCTCCTTTGTTTCTCCAGGCATTTGTCCAACCTAGTCATCACAAAAGCTAAAACTTCACGAAATTTCGTGAGAAAAACACCTGTCCAAAATAAGAATCATCACCTCACTGGTGAATGTCTTAAAAAATTTCCCATTTTTCACACGAAAAATATAATTCACAAGGCAAATCTCACTTCAGGTCAAATGTACAAATCATCAGTAACGTGAATCAACACAATATTCAATGAATATTCAATAATATCACTCAAAAACAGCGAACAAACTTTGTTAGTACTTCACCAAAACTAAATAAGACTGAAGTAAGCCACGAAGTTCTGTCATATTTCTCGTAAGCAATTGCTCACACTGAATTTTCAACAAAGCAATTTCAACTCAAATCATATTCAAATTTTAACGTATTTAGTGTTAAAATCTTCCAAAAAGAACAAATATTTAGATAGAATTCATTATTCATCAAATATTGGAATAAAAATCCATCATTTTAATCAATTTATTTTTAGTGTCCAATGTTATCCTCAAAGTGTCCAAAATAAGAAACTGGACAAAATTATGAGCATTTCCCCTAACTCCTGAGCTAAGATAATTTTGGTCAAAAATCGTGAATTTTCGATTTTCTGCTTCCTTGCAGATATTGTGACTTTTTTGATATTTCTAGACCAGAATAAGGGAAAACCTCTCGGGGCCAATAAGTATGATAACTAACAATTACAGATTGCATAAATTCGAAAAATAATTTTTTCTTAAATTTTCAAAAAACTAACAACAACAAGTTTTTTGAGATTGCTCGAAATCGAAAAAACGTCATGTGATATTTTTTCCTTTTTGGATGTTTTAGTTTAGAGATTACCTACCCTGTAGCCGATCGGCCGCAAAGTTTCACACACTGAGAAAAAAAGAGGATGCGATTAACTTTTTTTCCTCATAATTTTAACACTTTTTAGGTGTAAAAATATATCAACATTTTTTAATGTTAATTTTACACCTTTTTAAGGGTAAAATTAACATGAAAAAGGGTAAGTTTAACCCCTAATACATCTAAAAAGGGTAATATTTACACCGATTTCGGATCAATACTGCAGGGTAAAATTAACAGTTCCGGAATGTTATTTTAACTTTTTCGGATTTCTCTCAGTGCAGTAACAGAAAATTCCCTGGAATTGATCTTCTATTTTTCCGCGAGAGTTTCCGTGGAAATAAACGCTAATATTCCGCTTGGAATTCTGAGGAGTTATCAGCTTTTTTTCGCGTGGATTTCCTGGACAAAAAGTCCGAGGAATTTTCTTGCAACATATCTGAGAGGATTCCCTGGAAATTGATTCAAAATTTCCTTTCAATGTTCCGAGTATATTTTCTGATATCTTTCCGACTAAGACTCCATGGAAGTAAGCGCGAAAATTCTGCAATTATTTTTCGCCCTAACGCTATATTTCTTGCGAGCTATAGACATACTCAAATGAACGATATGTTAGCAATATTTTCAATTCAAAAGTAGAACAATTGAGTGTTCGTCTGATAGATGAACACTCTCCAAGTTCTAAGCTGCCAATTGGCACTGATCGTCCATATTTGTGGATGTTTTTTCCTGGAAATTCTCTATGAAAATTCCACGAAATTTTTAATCAATTTTTGGAATTATTTTGAAGAAAAATATAATTAAAAAATCCACTGGAAAAGTCGTGGAATTCCGTAATATTAAACCACGGAAGCCTCTAAAGGCCGTTCCATGGAAATTTCCACGGAGAATTTCGTAAAAATAAAGAGGATTTTTCCAAATTTTTAAAGGGCTGACTGCCGATTATACGCTAATAATCCATAGGAAAAGCCGTGGATATATTCGTCAGAGAAAAGTCTATGGAAACTCGTGGACATTTCTTATTAGACGGTCCTATACAGAGTTCCGCAAACGTCCATGGAACGCTAGGAAGAAATTTAGCGTCAAATTCCATCTCGGAATCCTACGCGGATTTTGAGCGGTAAAATCCAGGGAATTCCACGCGAAATTTTAGAGGTAAAATCAGCGGACATGGCAGAAAAAGCTGCTGGAAATCCAGTGGAATCGTTGCGGCCGTTGGCTATAGGGTAGGCAGACATTTCGTTCATATTCGAAAATATCATTGAATTCGTAATAACGGTTTTTCCAAGTTCAAAGTTAAAAAGGCTCTTCTAGAGAGCTTTTATCAATCGAATGTGGTCATGTTTGGGCTCGTTGCAAAGGTCTTGGAATTTCTGATAATACTGAACCGGTCTCAATCGGTTTTGGACTGGTAAACGGTAAATGATGCGAAAGTACTTTTGAGGTATACTACCTAAGTCACGAGTTCGAGCACTTTGCAAAGTATGGAACTGTTTGCCACCCCTTTTTAAATTGTTTTTTCAACTTCAAGTAAAGATTTGTGATGTAAATTTAAAATTGTACTTATGTAAGAAAAACGTGAGATTTACGTTATTAAAATTTCCTTGCACACGTAAGTAATCTATGTAACACTAGAAGAAGTGGCACACTTTTGAATCTGGGTACCTTTTTAATAGAGCCTTATCATAATGTAGTTTAGCATCACAATTGATTTGTGGAGCTAAATTATATCACGGTAAGGTCCGGATCCATTTAAAAAAGAGAACAAAAGTCCTATTTCAAAGGTGTCCCATATTCCTCTATCGTAATTCTCGCGATATTTTGACCACGACATTATTAAGTCATACAGAATTTTGTCTAATATTTAATGTTAACATTAGGATGACGTAAATTGTTCCTCATATTACTACACCTCTCGGAATATTTTAATGACATGAAAAATCAGATGAAAGTAGTAAAAATAATGTTTTAAATATTTTTAATTGTAGTACCTGAAATTAAGCCCTGATCAATTGCATACAGCCCATACACTTGGCATCAATGAAGGTCTCATAATGGGTATAAGATGTGGCAAGAAGTTTAGTGTAAGTTCTTGTGGAAATTCGTCTTCATATCCTGGAATGTCACTCACCTTATTCTTTTTTTTTTAGCAAGAAAAAATGCGAATTGTAAATAGATTCTATGTGACTCTCATCATTCAAGCGCTATGGAATTTAGAGGAGACTTATAGGGTTGCCCTCAGGTTTAAGGTTAATCGGGGATTAGTACAATCGCTCATGGGTCAGACAGCTTCCAATGCGGGCTGTATAACGAGATTCTGTGAGCATATGTCAGAATTCTGGGCTCTGGCATCTATTCTGTCGGTGGTCGTGGAAAAATTGCGACACTGCTGTTCACCAGAACTTATTCCTCTCATGGAATTGCCGTCGGTGCAACTTGTAAGATTCATTACCTATTTTTTTTTTAAATTTCCACAAAGAAAATACCCCTAGTTTTAATTATTGCAGGTAAGAGCCAAACAACTCTATGCTGCGGGATTCAAGACCATTGAGTTGATAGCTCAAGCCAAACCCAAGGATTTAGTGCAAAATATTTATCATATGAGCTTCAAGACAGCCCGGGAAATTATCTCAGCAGCAACGGTGAGTACAGGATTTATTAAAACTAGAAAGACGAAGCTTTTTGTTGTCTTCTCATTTGTTTTTTTTAATGTTGCAAGTATAATTTGTGCATAAAAAATGCAAGGATGAAAGAAACATAAAAAAAAACTTGGGAAATGAAAAGAACGACTGTATGAGGTTATTTAAATGTAATTAATTTCCTCAGTGTTATCAGAAAAAAAGTTGTTAAAATGTTGAAAATGCGCTTCTTTGTTGTACGCTTTACATAATGCATTATTTCAATTACGATTCGTTTGTTCAAACTCAAAAAATATTTAATTGATTTTGGTATTTTAAATTAGCAACAAAGTTCATCGAGCTTTGCTTTGATTGAAGGAAACATTTAGAATTTAGACAACCAGTGTTTAACCCATATCAACTTATGGTAGGTGAGATTCTTACTGTTCAAACTCGATTTTGGGTTACGTTTGAACAATGAAATGCTTTAAAGTTTTTCAGTTCAAGTTAATGGTTTTTTATTTGCGTGCTATGAGCACTTTCAGGTAATAGTTCAATAATTCGATGGCGTTGCAATACTTAAAAAAATTATACTATTTTTTTCTCAAAAAATGCTATTCTGCAAGTTGATCAAATTTTGGGGGGTTGTAGTCTAACTTATTCAATTTTTAAAAAGTGGTATAGGTTCGATGTGGTTACAGTAGAACCGGAAATATGGCGGGTCAAAATTCATGAAATTTAAAACGCCTTATCTCTAGTTTGATTTGACCGAATTCGATGTGTATGGGCTTAAATGAAAGGTCTTACAAAATACTACAATTTTTTAGAACGTTTGAAGTTCATAGGATTAACCGAACTAACGCTAGAAGCGACTCAGTCACAAAAACTTATTTCCATAATACATAACTTCAATTATTTCGACACCTGTTTAACCGATATTGATAATTACTTCGGTATAATTGTAAAGGACTATCTTAAGGATTATGCGATTTGTCCGCTTTTTTCGGTTTAGCGTTAAAAAAAACTCTATTAAACACACAAAAATTATGTTGTATAATTGTTCGTAAATGTTTGTGAATTGAATTTGAATTTATTTATTTGTTTTAATTCAAATATAATGAGGTTCTGTTTCTGTCTCTCTTACAATGTCTGTTAAAAAGAAGAAATTAAATTAAAATTATGTCAGAACAATTTAAATAGAAAACGAAAAAAAAAGAAAAAAGAAAGTACTTTACCCCATCCGACTAAGAGACAATAGAAATGCCGACCTGGAAAAAATACAGTTTAGTGTGGAGTCTACACTTATGGATGTTATACACTTATGGACAGCTTGCAAAAATCTTAAGTTATTACCTGAAACAGATTTCGATGTATTACAAAATTTGTTAATCACGTCATAAACTACTAATTTTATAACTTTTTGAAATCTGTTTTAGGTAGGATTTAAGATTTTTGCACGCTGTCCATAAGTGTATAACATCCGTAAGTATAGATTCTACCCTAATTCGCGTGGAAACCCAGCGGAGTTTCCATGGAAATCCAGTGGAATTCCCGTGGAAATCCAGTGGAATTCCCGTGGAAATCCAGTAGAATTCCCGTAGAATTCCCGTAGTAGTATTCCCGTGGTCTTCCCGTGGAAATTCAGTGGACTTCCCGTGGAAACCCAGTGGAATTCTCGAGAAAATCTGGTTGAATTCCCGTAGAAGTCCAATGAAATTCCCGTGGAAATCCAATGGAATAATATAAAGATAATATAAAGTTTTTTGGGAAAATTCCAGAGAACATTCTGGTTTATGTTTCATCCATAAATAATGTTTTACCAATCCAACCGAATCCTACAAACTTTTTTAAAAACAAAATTAGCATTATTTTTTCGATATTCAGTCGTAATTTCTGCATTTCGTCCTTCGACTTCAGTTCCAAATTCAATTTGCATGCATTTCGAGTTGTAAAGTTGCAAGCACTCCAAAGTTATCTGTAAGGAATCTCACTTACAAGAAGTTGATCAAGGCTTATTCTTAGTTTTCAAAAGATAATGATTGCAAAATTCAAAGTTTATTGTTTAACTTTTTTTCGGTTTAATATTACAATAATTATATTGTGAAATGAAGTTATTTCAAGTCTTCAAACTTTATTAAATATGGTGGGTTTGTACTATTACCAGAAGTAGCGCTAAAGCCGCAACAAATAGTTAGCTAATGTAATGGTGTTACATTGCGTATTAAGCACAAATGTAGAAAATGCATTTTTGAATACTAACTTTTGTTATTATAATTATATCACAAACGCCGTAGAAATCATATTTGCTGAACTTATAATAATAGCGAAATAATTGTTTCCGCTTAAGTTATGTATAGGTGTACTCTTGTAATTAAAATTGTCGTCTTTCTAGTTTAAAATTTCTTTGTTCAGAAAATATACAATTTTAAATGTGAGTAAACAACCTTACAGCTCTATAATTTGTTGGAAAGTCAGTGATAAACAAAAAAGATTGAGTGCCCCAAGACTGTTTATTAAAACTGAAGATTTCATATTGTTGTAGGTAATGCTGTTGGAGAGGTACGACAATTTACAACACGATTTGGATGGTCTTAAAACTGTGTTATATGATAAATGAATTAGTCAATATTTAATATATTATATTCAAAGAATTGTACAATAGGTTGATGTGTTAGAGAATTATTTAAAACAGCCATTTGAAATATAATTTTTTTTCAAAGTAATTCGTCGTTTGCAAAATATAATTTACATTATGGAAAATTATGCATTATGATAATTATTTAACTGCATTTCACTCGTTTCTATATTTGTGATTACATTAATTTTGTGGAATAGGTTTTCCTGGGAACATTTTAATTTAATGAAAGGTTGTATAATCGTGTGTATTAACTTATACCTTCTGGCTAGAGAATATTATATGAGAATATATGGCATAGTTGCTCTCAGGATAGAGAAAAGTCCTATCCAGGTAGGTGGAAGGGATGTGTTCAGGATAAAGGACGTGGAAGGGATGGATAGAGTGAAAGTGGAAGGGATACTCAGGATAAGAGAGAGAAATGTTCATGCGCAGGCTTGAGAGAAGAGATAGGAAGCTGCGAATGTTTTGTGCTTCTAAATGTTGTGAATCTTTAACTTGAAATTCAATCAGTTTTGTTAGGACACTCTTCTGGGAATTCCTTTTATCAAATCCTTTGCCAGACCAATCTCATATAATACTTTTACGCAACACCTCGCCTTCTCATGAGAATTAGTACCATTAGCACTCAATGAGGTGCATGGTCATGCTTTGAATCAATTTCATTTCCTTCCAAAGATTTTCAAAGGTTAGAGATCAAAAAGTATGCAAATTGAATGATATTTACACACTTAAAGGCATTATTTGGTGATGATTTTAAAATTTAACACTTACGTAGGTTATTTTTTAAAGCCTATGAAGGTTATCAAGCATCGCAGGATTTGTTTTATTTTTAAGAGAATAATGCCGACACCGCCGGTACTAGGGGACGACGAGGCTTTGAAGCTTCTGGTCATTAAAGTTTCGTACAATTTGATTTATCCAATGCTTCCTAATGAATTTGATTCAGGGTTCTTTTCAGGAAAAGTGAGGTGTAGGAATAGCAATAAAAATATACTGCAGTGGGGTAGATTCATTAATGAACATGGGAAAAATATCCAGTGGTATGAAACTTCATACCACGTCATACGAAGCTTCAAAGCTTTCTCCTACAACGAATTTATAGACTTCGCATTATTGTTTCTTTCTGCAATTCATTTATATTTAATTAGGGGCAGCGCAATACCTTCGAACGGCTCAAGTTTTTTTCAATAGGTGTTTATTTAAATTTACAAATTATAATATTATTTCAATTGCTAGTCTAGTGTCCCAAATTTCCTGAAAAGATCCGTGGGTCAAATCTATTAAAAACAGAGAAAAATTAACGGTACACAACCGATTTTATTTGATTCATAAATAACTCAATAGATTCCACAAAATAGTTTAAAGAGTAATAAAAATTATATTCGAACAAAAATTACTTATCGGTAGAGAACCGGTTCATTATCGGTTCTCAACCGATTTGAACAGATTTATAAATCACTCAAAATATTTCCAATAAGATACACCTCAGGAGTAATTTAATTAAATTTCGTATAAAAATTATTTATCGGTTATGAACCGGTTAATTACCGATTCAAACCCGATTGGAATCGGTTCAATTTTATAGGAAATTCCAAGATCTTTCCAACGAGCCCAAACATGACCCCATTCGCTTGATAAATGCGCTCTCTAGTGTCTTTTTAACCTTTGACCTTGAAAAACCGTTATTAGGACTGATTCAACGGTATTTTCGAATATGGACGAAATGTCCGCCTGGGTAATCTCTAAAATCTCTAAAATATATCTAAAAATGAAAAAAATCGCATGACGCGTTTTCGAGCAATCCCAAAAAAACATGGCTTTGTAGGGGAAGGGAAGGGTTAGGAGGAAAATGAGGGACATGTTAACGATCCTTGGGTCGACTTATGGGGGAGGGGGGGTTCCCCGAAGGTCCCAAGTCGCTATCTCTAACCGTTTGGCCTCTAGAGCTGGCGACATTCGGACGGACAGACGGACAAACAACGTGACGTTATTTCTCAGAAATCGTCTGAAACGTGAAGATTTGTTGAGATAAGTGATCTCCGGGGGGTGGAAGGTGAAAATTTTGGGGGGAGTGAAAAAATCGAGGGATTGTATATGCTGCTCTCTTCGTGGAGTTCGAGCAATAAAATGAGGTATTCGAAGCTTGAGTAGTTCGAAGAGGTAGCGCGCTTCCCTCTACAATTTGTTTAATCCAAATGACCACCCACTAAGTTCTGGCATTATAAGTCTTGGTTTCAAATGAGATATTGCACAGTTGCAGCACGGTTAAGAAATAACTCAGTTTTGTTGCTATTAGCTGAGTTTTTTTATATGTATAGATACATAATGGAAATTATATTCAATTTCCCCAATTTTCAATAGTCTAATATATATATATTATATATATATATCCACAAAAGTTTATTCCCAATCTTCCCAATTATTATTTTTTGCATTGATTGTTTTTGGAGCTTTGCAGAATTCAATTAAATTTATTTCAACGGGTAACAGTGATCAAACTAGAGAATGAAAATGCCATGAAATGTTTTTTTTAACTTCCATTTTTTGCAGAAAGCGTGACACAGAATTTTGATTGCGACAAATTATAGTACAATGTTGACATTTCAAGATAATATATTTTACTTCGTTAGTTTCAATTATGTCGTTTAGTTTCAATCGACATGACGGGTTACATAAGATTACATAAAACATTAAGGGAATTTGTGCCAATTTTCGGACAGCGTGCAATATATGGAACACTTCTTTCGTCTCTTGTTTCTGAAGGGCAAGGAATTTCAAGAGAGTTGGTGTGCATCTGTATGGAAAACAGATAAGGTTAAGCTACTAACCAACACCCCTAAAAAAAAGAAGTAATAAAAGATTTCAATTTGTATTAAAAATATTACATTTCAAAGTGAATACTTTGTGGATTACATGCAACCCATGCAACATATCCAGAATTTGGCACAGTTCCACTTAAGTCTTAAAAGCTTACAAACGAACAGAAAGTACGGTTTCTAACATTTTCATTAAAAGATAAAGATTAGATTAGATTTTTGGAGATTCCCTTGAAAAAAAACTATCAATAGAATTGTCAGAATAACTATACATTTAACAAAACTTTAATTCACATTATGTAATATTGTATACAACTCTTACTTTTTAGGGAGTTTTTGATGATTCCATGATTCATATTGTGCATTTTTCTTCTTTTTCACATAAGAAATAGATTAAATAATAGTTTTTAAAATGTTGACACGCTTGCATTAGAAAAGAGCAATTTTGAACAGCTGAGAACTAATTTGACAATTAAAAAGTAAAAATTCTATGCATCTCTGCATCATGTGAATAATGGCCTCTACACACAGAAAAATTTTGACTCTAAATTTAAGAATATATAAGATCCTGGGAACTTAAATTGGACGTGAATCCCCGAGGCGTTTAAGTTTAGAAGCTCTGAGCGAAAGAAATGAGCTAGAATCCCTAGCTCTTTCAAATTAAGAGATCGGGAACTTAAGTTCTGCATTAGCTGGAAAATGCAAAATGTCTACGGAGTTCCAAATTGCAACTAAAACTAAATGTTCAAGGATTTAGAATTAGGGCATTGGCATTCATTGGATGGGATTTGAAATTAAATTCCTGGGTGTTTCTGTTTAAGAATTTTCCATTTTTCTGTGTATACACACTACAGAAATTTACGTTCATATTGAAGAAAATTCCCTGCGCTTGTGTGTTCTCAAGTGCTTCTACATAATCGACTTTTCTTTGATTTGGTTCCTGTCACGACTGTTTGGTGGTTTTCGAACACGCCCCATTGCAAAAGAAAGCGGAATAGGAATAACAAGCGAAAAATTCCTTGGAATTTTCCACTATTTTTCCTTAAAAAATTCCATAGGAATTTTCCATAATAGGTTCCAAGGAAAATTTAATGGATTTATGCTGGATTTTTTCTATAGAATACATCCATGGTAATGCTCGTGGAATTTATGTGGATTTTTCCACCAAAATAAAATGGAGAAAAAATGAAGCTGTCACGTGCACCTCATGATTTTACTTCCGAATATTAAAGAAACGGCAAAGATTACGAGGATTATAATATGTTTTTACAAACCAGGAATAACGAATTGACACTTTGAGCAATAAAAAAATATTTTATTAAAAAAAATTTTTTTTCCTAAAATATATATTAATTAACATAAAAACAGCATTATTTTAGGTTGGCGACCTATTTAATGTAATCACTTCATTATTATCTACACGAAACGCAGCATCGCATAATTAATTATATTATAATTGCCACATGAATCACTAGATATGTTTGCGGAAGGTTTGGAAACAAATTCTAAAAGTTGTCGCAACACCATTTTATTTGTTTGACATCCCCATAGCAAAAGAAAGCGGAATAGGAATAACAAGCGAAAAAATCCTCGGAATTTTCCACTATTTGCCTTAAAAAATTCCATAGGAATTTTCCATAATAGGTTCCAAGGAAAATTTAATGGATTTATGCTGGATTTTTCATATAGAATACATCCATGGAAATGCTCGTGGAATTTATGTGGATTTTTCCACCAAAATAAAATGGAGAAAAAATGAAGCTGTCACATGCACCTCGTGATTTTACTTCCGAATATTAAAAAAAAAGCAAATATTACGAGGATTATAATATGTTTTACTAATTCAGCAATAACGAATTAACACTTTAAGCAATAAAAAAATATTTTGTAAAAAAAAATAATTTTTTCGAAAATATTTATTATTTAACATAAAAACAGTATTATTTTAGGTTGGCGACCTATTTAATGTAATCACTTCATTATTATCTACACGAAACGCAGCATCGCATAATTAATTATATTATAATTGCCACATGAATTACTAGAAATGTTTGCGGACCCCATAGCAAAAGAAAGCGGAATAGGAATAACAAGCGAAAAATTCCTCGGAATTTTCCACTATTTTTCCTTAAAAAAATCCATAGGAATTTTCCATAATAGGTTCCAAGGAAAATTTTATGGATTTATGCTGGATTTTTTCTATAGAATACATCCATGGAAATGCTCGTGGAATTTATGTGGATTTTTCCACCAAAATAAAATGGAGAAAAAATGAAGCTGTCACATGCACCTCATGATTTTACTTCCGAATTTTATAGAAACGGCGAAGATTACGAGGATTATAATATGTTTTTATAAACCAGCAATAACGAATTCACACTTTGAGCAATAAAAAAATATTTTATTAAAAAAAAAAAAATCCTAAAATATATATTAATTAACATAAAAACAGCATTATTTTAGGTTGGCGGCCTATTTAATGTAATCACTTCATTATTATCTACACGAAACGCAGCATCGCATAATTAATTATATTATAATTGCCACATGAATCACTAGAAATGTTTGCGGAAGGTTTGGAAACAAATTCTAAAAGTTGTCGCAACACCATTTTATTTGTTTGACATTTCAGAAAACTAGTGGAAAAATCCATATAAAACACTATGGAAAGATAGTGGAAATTTCCATATGTTTTTTCCAGCTTATCCCGCGGACGTTTCACGTGTGAGTTTCCATATAAATCTTCCGCGGAATACCGCGGAATTTAACGCTGGAATTCCAGCATGTCGTACTAGTAAATTCCATGGAGCACTATGATTTCCATGGAATTTCCGGCTTTAAATTCCATAGGAAAACTTAGTGGAATTTTAGCGTCAAATTCCAGCGAATTTAGCCATTTGGACGCAAGTTTTCCATTGGAATTTTTGCGGAATTTTGCTATGGGGGAAGGTTTGGAAACAAATTCTAAAAGTTGCCGCAACACCATTTTATTTGTTTGACATTTCAGAAAACTAGTGGAAAAATCCATATAAAACACTATGGAAAGATAGTGGAAATTTCCATATGTTTTTTCCAGCTTATCCCGCGGACGTTTCACGTGTAAGTTTCCATATAAATCTTCCGCGGAATACCGCGGAATTTAACGCTGGAATTCCAGCATGTCGTACTAGTAAATTCCATGGAGCACTATGATTTCCATGGAATTTCCGGCTTTAAATTCCATAGGAAAACTTAGTGGAATTTTAGCGTCAAATTCCAGCGAATTTAGCCATTTGGACGCAAGTTTTCCATTGGAATTTTTGCGGAATTTTGCTATGGGGATTTCAGAAAACTAGTGGAAAAATCCATATAAAACACTATGGAAAGATAGTGGAAATTTCCATATGTTTTTTCCAGCTTATCCCGCGGACGTTTCACGTGTGAGTTTCCATATAAATCTTCCGCGGAATACCGCGGAATTTAACGCTGGAATTCCAGCATGTCGTACTAGTAAATTCCATGGAGCACTATGATTTCCATGGAATTTCCGGCTTTAAATTCCATAGGAAAACTTAGTGGAATTTTAGCGTCAAATTCCAGCGAATTTAGCCATTTGGACGCAAGTTTTCCATTGGAATTTTTGCGGAATTTTGCTATGGGGCGGTGAGGACTGGAGACAATAGTCGAGACAGAAATCTAACACAAAGAAAAGTCGATAATGCAAAAGCATTTGAAAAGAGTAAAGTGCTAAAAAAAACATGAAAAGGGAAAATATATCTCCGGTATATTTTTTATGACATGATTGTTCTCAAGTGCTTCTATATAATAAACTTTTCTCTGTGTTGGTTCCGGTCACGACTTTTTGGTGGGTTTGGAACATGGCAAGGCCTGGGGAAAGCCGTCGAGACAGGAACCAATACAAAGAAATGCTGATAATGTAGAAGCACTTGAGAACAGTCATGTACTGAAAAATGTTTAAGTGAAAGATTTTCCCTTTTTATTTTTCATTGAAGTACCACCTTCAAGGTATTAAGATTACTTCAAAGTAGAAGGTCAAAAGGTCAAAGTTTTGTGGAGCAATTTTTAACCTATTAAAATAAATGTTTTATGAAACTTGTTGTTAGACTGATAAAAATTCTATTTTGGCTTTATAAAAGATCCTTTATTTTAAAGAGACATTTGGCAGAGCTGCAATGGCTTCTTGATAGAAGTCGTCCTTACTGGGAAATTGCATTAATGTCATTAGGCATTGTATAAATGAGCAGTAAAAAGTTAAAATTGAACAGTAAAAAAAAATTGAAACAGTGATATTATCATCCAAATTTTGGCAAAGGGAAAATAAAGGGCTTTTCATCCTATCTGCAACAATACTGAATATTAAATATATAAATTAGACCCATTTTTGTAAAGATTTAAGTTTTTTATTTACCATAATTAGATATTTTACTGCTCGTTTGTTTTTTTGCTATTTCATTATAAATCTTTGGTACTGATGTCATCTTCTTGTAAACTATAGAATAAGTTCCATAGATATGAGTGTTTTTTTCTACAAATTGCAGTATTTTATAATATACTAATTTACTGAATTCTTTGATCCTGATGTAATTTACATAATTTCTAGGTTCTCCTTTAAACAAATAATTGCAAAAATATGCTTTCCTCTTGATCCCACACTGAGAGAAATCCGAAAAAGTTAAAATAATATTCCGGAAATGTTAATTTTACCCTGCAGTATTGATCCAAAATCGGTGTAAATATTATGCTTTTTAAGTGTATTAGGGGTTAAAGTTACCCTTTTTCATGTTATTTTTACCCTTCAAAAGGTGTAAAATTAACATTAAAAAATGTTGATATATTTTTACACTTAAAAGTGTTAAAGTTATGAGGAAAAAATGTTAATCGCACCCCCTTTTTTTCTCAGTGCAAATATTTATAACATCTTAAATGGGGCAAAGCATGAATTATTACATGAATTACTAACTGTAATTGATTTACGCCCACAGCAGAGCAGTAGGTCACCAGGTTCCGGGAAGAGCTATAAATGTGCGAAAACTAGAGAAAAGACAGCATTTCCAGGGACAGAATATGCCTTTTCTGAGTTTATCGCGGGAAAACATAAATCCCTCTCGTTTTTGGGGGCGGATGTGTATTCCGGATCAGCAGTATGGGTGAATGTGGATACCGTGTCGCTTGCATGAGTATTTTGAGCACAGTCTTCCTGGCTCCTGTTACCGGTATCTGTGCAATGTTATACGGTGAAATGGGTGCCACGATAAATATTGAGAGTGACACTGAAAAAGTTTCGTAGAAAAGAGGAATCCAGCAATCTCTGTTGACTTACTATCTTCTTTCCTTTTACTTCAACGGGGTTTTCATTTTATGTGAAGAAAAATTTTTTGAAGACTATTTTTTTGTCCCTAAGATGATGGTATCCCATAAATTGCGCTCCTTCAGCTCATATTCCTCGTCCTTAGGCCCTTGTTATTGTCATATTTTGATTCACGAAGAGATCCTCACAATACGGAAAATAGCATTTCTCTAACTTTTCTCCCGTTCACCCAGATTACAAGTTTTTCCTTTTTTCCGGCCACATGGAAGGAGTGCACGAGGAGAAAAATATGAATATCAGCATAATCTTATGGGCATATCATGTACTTTACGACAATATTCGTTTGAATAAATCGTTCTACATGTTTTTCCCTTGCTGTGCAAAATTTTCTGTCTCCCATGTCTTCCGTATAATTTGCATAATCACAAAATGTGAATCAATTTCCATGTTCTATGCTTTGGGGAGAGAATTACAAGAGAAGTGACAATTTCATCTGAACAAATTGGTATTTATGACCTCAATTGAACCATTTATTTGAATTTTAGACTATGTTCAACATTTTAAAATAAAAATTTTTAAGTTCTTCACACTTTGTTACATTTCTTTCCGGCTCCTTGTGTTGTTTTGCAACATGTAGATACAGTAATTGTGAAGTTTGAAACTTGTTGGCTTGTTTAACTAGAAACTAGATTAATAAACTTGTAAACAAATAGCACAGTTAAGTCTCAGGATATGACAATAATACTCAACAATCTCAATAATACTCAATAATATCTTGAGGTTAAAGAGACTATGGATTATTGTAATTATTGTATTTTATTTATTCATTCATGCGTAGGTACTAGTACAGTACAGCATTATTAGTACCAATAATGGAGTTGTATCTAATGAGGATTAGAATTATTCGATGTTAAATGAGGCTTGATTCATTGGCAAACTGATTCTCAAACTTGACGTCCCATTCGAGATTTTTTTTTTATTTAAATTCAATGGTAATATTCAAGCAAAAATTAAATAATAAAAAAGTGTGATGGAATACTTGCGAAATACTTGAACTCGTGATCGTGACTTTAATGCTTTAAGGACGATTGGGACAAAGGTGTCCCATAAAGAAAATATTTTTTCCTAACTACCTAAAAGTTATTTTTTTCTTATTGTTTATACGTAATTGCAAAGTAGAAGGTTTAATGAATCTAGGATATTTTTTGCAAGTCTCCAGCTATTTGTTATATAGTAAATTTTTAAGCTCAAAAATGACGAATTTTTAAATTTTCATGTTGAAAATTGATTTTAATTATTTTTTATACTTCTAATTTTTTTTAAGCAAAACCGTTTTGAAAAAGGAAACTGCAATACTCAAACATAATATTTTTCGTTAGAGTGAAAATTATCAGTCATTGGTATCGGCAGAAAAATTACTTAAATTGTTGGGCTATTTTTGTCCCTAACATTCATAGAGATAAAAAAATACACCAAATCAGACTTTGTTGGCTTTTCGGAGGTTAGATATAAAACTTTTCACAAGTTTTGTTTATAGGTTTCAGTTTTATTACTGATTTTCGGTCAGCGAAAACTTTCCAATTACTCTTCTATGAATTTAAAAAAAAAATATTTAGGAATCTATCAGATGGGTAAAAAATTATGAGGTTTCCAAAAAAATCTTTGATTTAAACTGATTCACAAAAGCTTAAGGTCTTCCTAAAATTGCATAGAAATATTATAATTGTATTTTAGATAAAAATTAATGTTCGGTTTATAATCGATTTAGTACCGATTCAGAATTCTTGAGCGTTTCAAGGCCGTTCCATTGAACCCAAAATTTCTTAAATCGGTGATAATGCGAAAGTATTTTTAAAGTATAGCATCTAAATCACAAGTTCGAGCCCTTCGTAAAGCCTGGGACGTTTTTCCAGCCTATTTTTACTGTGATAATCAATTTAAATAGCGTAAAAAGGATTGCACATGATATAAAAAACATGAATAAAACTATTTTAAATTCGTCTTCGCCGGTTATTATAATATTCTACTTCAGATTATCTTAACACTTTTAGTTTAGATTATTTAATGACAACGAATACCTTTAGAAGAGAAGAACGGATTGATGGTCATCGACGAAATGTTCGCTTGGACAACTTCAAGAACGTTTGTTAACTTTAAATACAATTGTAAATTATTAAAAGTGTGTTGTTGTTGTTGTCACAAATATGTAAACAAAACAGGAAAGGATAAATTAAGTCTGGAAATTAAATTTATATTGAGTTCATTTATTAGCTGCGAGATTTTAACTATAAGTTATTTAGATATATTGAATTAATCAACTTTGAGCAAGTTCAAGCGAAGTTTCTTTGATCAAGTTCAAGCGAAGTTTCTTTGATTTTATGGCTCATCAGACTACTAATTAAATTAAATGATATGTGCTAAGAAACTTTTCTAATGTTAACGTTAACCACAGTAATAGTTTCATATAATGTTTATTTTTTCGATTATTTAATCATTATACTGCACTTCTCCAAAAACTCCAATGGTCTTCAGCGATGTGTGAAGTCCTCTCAAGAGTATTTTCTTTTCCATTTCCAAGTTGTTTTAATCTCAAAGTCTTAGTTGGGAGAAACTTTCAGCACTTTCTTTCCATTGGGAAGTTGTGTAATGTGAAGTGGATTCATTCACCGAGGAAATTTCATCTTTTCGACGTGCACTTTTGAGGCGTCGGAAGTGTGGGATAAAGTTAAATAAGTTAAACTGTTAAATTTTTTTTCTTATATACCATTTTAAACTTTATTTGTGTGGAATTGAGTTAATTTCACATTGTTTTTTTTATTCTGTTGACACAGTATAGCAAAGAATGATGGGGTGGAACTAGGTGTAAGGCACGAGGTGTGTTAAAAGTTTTTCAATTTATTTAACGGCTCTGCAAATAACAAAAGCTTTATTGTAATTACTCTTTTCAGCTTATCCACGTGATGAAAATATGTTTCTTGGTATTCTTGCATTTTTAATTTAGATCGTTGTTTGGTTTTTTCATTGCCAGTTTGTGCTACTAATAGGAAAACATTAAAAAAAATCAACAGGAAAACATTAAAATATTAATTTATTGGTGGGGGTCACTGATGTTCAATATTCGATATTTAAAATCGTATCACTTCTAGTGCGATAACATTCAAAACCTTACCGTGCTATCACACTAGAATTTTTTTCAATTTGTAAATTCAATTTAATTTTCAGATGAATTGTTCCTATGCGTTATTTTGCATTAAAAATAATTTGAATTGATAGATTTTTGCTTATTTATTGATATAAACTAATACTTGGCCCACCAAAACATGTTTAAACATGCTAAAATAACATAAATGTGGTTGCTCAATTAAATTTGAATTCAGCAAATTAAAATGCTAAAATTGGTCATTAATTTCAATTTTATTGCAATTAAAGAAGAATCCTTTTGAACCAAATTTTTCTTATTAAATTTATTTAGGTACTCGTAATTAATTATTCTTTGTGGCCAAAAAATAAGATAAGTACAGTAATTCAGTGGTAAACTTGTACGCGAGTAAAGCATCAGTATCGGGAGTAATTTGCTAAGTTCCTCCAAAGCCATTATTGTGCCAAGAAATCTCCTGTTTACATGACCACACAGATTTTCAACAAGATGCATGAGAGTCTCTTCATCAGCCTTTACCCTACAAATCTTTCTTCTGGCTTTGGGGATCATTCTGAACAACAGATAAGTGACTTAGACATTTTAAGTACTGTCACACATTTTCCGGAATCATCACAATTAAAAATCTCGCGGCAATATTTAAAATTGAGCAAATTTCTTACAAAATGTGTCCTGACTGTGAGAATTTTCAAGTAAATTCTAAATTTAAATTGTGAAAATCCTAGTGTGATAGCACCGTTATACTTCAATTTATTCGAAAAACGAAAACAATGCGTGTTGCGTTTTCAAAATATCTCAAAAATATGGTTTAGAAAGAGGAAAGATGAGGTCTGGGAAAAATAAAGTTAACCCTTTAAGGACGATAGGGACTCCGCGGTGTCCCAAAAATGTTTTTTTCCTTCGGCCTTCTAAAGCTATATGTTTTGCTCTGAAGTCAGAAAAAGTGTTTTTTTTCTGACCTCGAATTTTGAACCCTCTTGTCCTTAAAGGATTAAGAGAGGCCCCTGAAGACACTTAAGAATCTTATATCTAACTGAGGAGGCCAAATGGTTAGATCGGTTAGATATTGTGGATATAACGACTTAAATATCACCCTTTCGCATAGCTGGAACTCTGTAACCCTTTTTTTTCAAAGTTTCAAACACAAAGGGTTATTTATAAGCAATTCATAAGCAAGCGGAATATATATGGGTTCCCTGAGTTTCTTGACAAAATATATCAGTTCCACGGGTGTCCTGAAAAAATATATGAGCTCCCCAGGTTCCCTGGGGTCCCTGAAAATTGTATGGGTTCCCCGGGTTCCCTGATAAAATATATGGGTTCCCCGTAAGTTCCTTGAAAATTGTATGGGTTCCTCCGGTTCCTTTAGAGTTCCCTGAAAAATGTATGGTTTCCCCTGAGTTCCCGGAGAATTCCTTAAAAACGTATGTGAGCGTTTTTGAACAGACTTCTGCTCGCTTGGTATATAAGCCCAAGAATTTTTGAGTTTTTGCACAGAGAGGCGACAATCAGAAACAATGATTCCCAACTTTATAAATTTCACCCAAATATGTACATAAACATATAGTAGGTACCCAGCTTCCCCGTAAGTTCTCCAAGTTCCACGAAAGTTCACTGGGTTTCCCGTGGCCCGATTGGCTCGAATTGCCCTTTGATTGAAACCCATGTGAATCTATCGCATTATATATAATACTCGTATTTATGTATGAAAATTAAATGATTTTGGGAAATTTATTTCTGTGCCAATGATAGTAACGTGGAGATTGCTAAGAATCTCATCTAATAAAGACTTTTCGTATTGGTTTACCCACGGTAACCTTCAAATATATGAGTAGAAATTTACGATTGCTAAAACAAATTTATGATTACTTTTCTAGACATTTTCATGTGAGTCTGAAATATATACAAATACTCTTTACATCCTTTATACATCCTTTATATAAAATATATCTAACATTTCAATATATTTATTATATATGTCGGTTTGTTCTATGGGAAATACCACTTGAGGATTTTTTCGTTGCGAAAGATACACAAATTCTGCAAAAGAGAAGGATAATTTCAATTTAACTTTCATTTAGAATAAATTCCACTGGATTTATTTTGCAAATATTTGAAGAATTCTCTCATAAAAAAAAAGAATATCATTTGGAATTGCCTCTTGGCCTCAAATTGTGCTTCAGCGTGTGAATATAAATTTTGTGCTACATTTTTTCTTCCATATTCTCAAAAGAGGATAAATTCTTGTGGCAGAAAAATTGTAGGGTATAACTGGAGATGGTAAATACTGCAAAATTGGCTAAAAATGAGTAGTTTATCGGGTGTGTTTGTGTTCTAAAAGCACCACAAATTCATTAGCACGTCCCACAAAAGGTTTAATTAAACTAATTTTGGTGAATTAGAAGGATTCTTGAAGATGTTGAGACAATTTCACCGAAAGACATTTCAAGTTTCCATGGAGAGACATTCACATGTAAGACAAAACATTTAATGTTATGTTTGAGTGCTGGAGAAAGTTCCTTCTTCCTCGTCTTTCGACATCATTTCCTATCTCCTATGCTCTTTCCCAAGATGTATGATTAATTATTCTGTTAGTATGTGTGAGTGGTATCAGGAATGTGGGTTTATGGGTGGAATTGAATGAGAATTCCAATGCGCGATAGTGAACTTTTCGGGAGGGTTTGGGTGGATATTCCTGAATTGCAGATTTAATTTAAATGAATCAGTCCTTTCAGCCACCTCTTGCTTATTCCATGTGCGCGTCAGAATCAAATTTCATAAGACTTATATGGAATACTCAAATGTGAACTTTCCAAGGCAATCCAATAGAGCATGAAAATGCTTCATTATCCTTTGCTACAACAGGAAAGATGTTCCTACAATTTTGATTATAAGCATCACATTAAATCGAGAAGCATGGAAATTTGTGCTGCATACAGCATGATTAACATTCTTCCATGGTCGCTTGTTTTAGCTAACGATTTCCTATGTTATTATGTTGTAAACGGAATAAATTTTCTTTTTCAACCAGTTACGGGTTTATAAACTTGTTACTTCTCCGAGAGAATTCTTTTTCATCGGATAATTAATTATTTTTTAACATCGAAATTATTACAGAAACACAAAAATTATGTGGTGTACAGAAGCTTTCAAACAATCCATCCCTTAGGCAACAAATGCTTAACGTTGCACAAAATTAAGGAAAAAATTCTGTTAAGAGATTGAAGTATGGTTTAAGTGGTTTGAGATAGGAAATTTATGATTGGCATCTGAATGGTGTTGGGCTAGTACATGAGATAACTCCATGGTGGCTTTCAGAAGTACTGGCAACTTGACACCATTTCATTTCATTTGCAGACATTTTCGCTTATTTGATTGATGAAGTTTCTGGCTTCGAGATTTGAAGATATCTTTTCGTATTTTGCCCCGCAATTAAAATAGAATTTGTGATATCTTTCCATTACGACAGGATACTCAAACAATTTTCAAGATCAGTCCACTAAAATTCTTAATTAATGTTCATAGAAAAGGACAATTATTGTATCATAGAATAGCAACATGATATGTTTTGATATCTGTTATCTTTAGTTTATGATTAGATTAAATGATTATTATTTCGAATATTAATTTATTAAATGTTATTAAATTATATCAATCTCACTAATTGTGTGCTAATGACTTGTTATGCATATTAATTTTGATTTGTTCACCTCTTGTAGCACTACATTAAGTAATTGACTTCATTAGCTTTGATTTTACTAATGACTCAATGCTTACAGAAGCTTCCAGGTGAACGGTCCATATACGAAAATGTTCTTGTATTACTCCTAATAACGGATTATCAAAAGTTATAAACCATTTGCGAGATCTAGCGTTTAGCGTGAATTTGAATTGGCTAGAAAAACTTCGGAAGTCCAGAGGCATGCCTAAACCGGTAATTAATCGGTTATGAACTGATAATTAATTTAGTTTCGTAATTCGACTGTATTATTCTTTCGCTATTTTAGGCAATCTTTAAAGTGACCTGTAAATCGGTTTTTAATAAGTTATAAAAGCATGGGATCTTGTTTTGAGAAAATCCTGATTTTTCCCAAAGCTTTCGGCTCAGCCTCCAAACCTTTCTTATGGTCCAATCTTGTCTTTTATCGCTTTGTCATGACGTCAAGGATTACACAAGCCGGGATTTAGGGCATTGCAATTGATTTTTGTATTTTTCAAATAAATATTTGCTATTTTTTAAACTCAATGGGTCAAGTGGTAGTGCACTCGCTCTATGATCCAAGTGTCCCGAGTTCGAATCCCATTTAGGTCATCAGGAATTTTTCTGACCGTTAAAAGTGTTCGGATTGCATCTAGTGAGCTTCACTGCACTTGATTCAACGGGCATGGGACTGACAACCTCATCCCGTACAAGAAAAAATAATAATGCATGTCTAGAAATCCCCTTGTGGGAAGGCCTTGTTCCTTCATGGAATGTTGTGCCAGTATTAATATTATTTATTTAAATTACTGGGTGTTCTCTTAGAGAGTTGTTTATTTTATTTATTTATTGTGATTACACTCGAGTCCTTTTCAAGTAATTATATGTTTTGCGTTTATGCGGCCGCCGCCGTCTTAGCGTTGATAACCACCCTCTGGAGTGAAAACGGTGGAAAACTCCTTCACAAGTTGTATAAGCCAATCATTCATTTGTTTGTGTTGATATTTCTTTTAGTCTTTAGAATTTACTGGATTTTGCTCGGCTTAAGCCAAGAGACGGATTAGCAAATATAATCTGATCATTATTTTGATTATAATTACGTTAAGCCGTCTCTCGGCTTAAGTTGTAAGTGTGTCTAAGGCATTACATACTTTAGTGCCAGGTCTCCACTTAATGCCACATTTAATATATTAGTAATATTTTCAATACTAAGGTGTATCATCTGAAGATTCTTTGATTTTGCAAGCGATATAGAATTCTCTTTTATTTCGATTTTTAATGGTATTCATCCCAAATTTTGCGTAGAACCTCTTCAGTTTGCCTTGTTCCTGGGCCTTCTTTTTGGTCTTTGAGCGGCACTTTTTTTTTCTTTGAATTTATGTTATCTCCATTATTCATATTTTCATTCGTCCAATCGTGCTGAAATATTCTGTCTCTTTTTTCCTTGAAATTTGAGGCATATGGAGTTTGAATAAGAAGAGCTTGAATTTCAGAAGCATGAGGAGAAAAATCACGTCCATCGTATCGATGAATAGATATTTTTATCATAAGAAATTCGATAAGGATATGATGGTTTAAGACAGACGTGTAGAAATGTAAATATTTTGACAAGAATACAAATTTTTTCCCTTGTGTTTTCAGTCCTTGAAGGATGAGGCACTCCAAATCGAATATTTAGAATTGGGACATGGGGAAGTTTATTACATTTACCCTGATGATGAAATACACTCCGTGACTGAAGTTGTGGTTTGTTTCATGTAATGTTTGAATAAATTTGCCAACTCTAGCAAATAGCATATAGAATGTTTTGCAAATTATTCATTTTAGCAATGAAGTTTACCATAGAACCACAAAAAGTTCCACAATGTGATTCAGAGAGATTCGGTGAAAAAGCCAAATCTCCTCACTCGAAAGTCTCATGTTCTGGATTTTTGTCTCATATCTTCTCTTAAAAGGACGTGAAGAAATAAAACATTTAGACAGGGTTTATGTGAATTTAACTTTGTACCATTCGTGTGCTTTGAGTGAATTGGTTATTTCTTGGAACAACAGTCACAGACATAACAATATGTTATGTCAAAATAAATCCACCCAATGTGGGATCGTCTCATTCTAAGCAGACTTTCCAATGTTTATGTATATTTTGTATAAAACAGAGAAAAGGAAAAATATTTTCAAAAAAAATATTAGAAGAGTGTAAAGAGGTTTTCAACTCAACGCACAACCCATCGCTTCAAGCATAATTTTCCTATTTTCCAGCATAAATACTTTTTCCTTCAATTGTGCATGATCATTCTAGTGAATAATACGAAAATAAAAAGTGTTTAGATTAATCTCTATTCAGCGAATACACCAATTGACTGCACTCGTTTATTCACAAAAAAAAAATTTATAGACAAAGTTCATTTAATCACAAAAAAAGTCAAAATGCACCTATCGACGCAAAATATTTTTCGTTAATTCTGAGTTTTTCAAGCTTTTTTGTTTGTAGAATTCACTGAAAGCTCTCATGTTAACAGATAATCAAAAGAAAAAAGTAAAATTTGATAAAATACCGAAAAATTTCGCATGATGAAATGTTCATTCTATTATTTGCAAGGATAATCATTATTCTTTAGTTAGCATCTATTTTTTTGTTTCTATTTTTCACCGCGTTTTTTTTATGATGTATGCATATAACTATTTCAATGAATAATTCAGTTTTTTCGTGAAATACATAAAGCTTATTGACTGATTGTAATATTTGAAATTATAAATAGGAAAGTTTTTATATGAATTTATGTGTTAATTTGCTATACGTTGCGGGTATTAAAAAAATAATTATATTTTTTTACTTTTGTATAGCGAACCATTTTGGCCATTTTGTACATTATTCAATTTACAAATTTTTATTCAGTTTACAATGTGTACGTGAAAAATATTGGCAAATACCCTTCAAATTTTTTTTTGCATTGGGTTGGATTTGAACTCACAACAGCAACCGTTAAGTTAGATATCTCACTGGCGCACGAAAAGAACGCTCTTACCTATTATATCACGAGTTCCTGTATTTATTATTATCGCCTTTATTTTCTTATTCTTCTTCTGCCATTCCAATATAAGTACGGAAATTTTCCTAAATTTCAGACGTGTTGCAGGAGCCATATCGTACTGTGTTCGAAATAAAATATTTCTGATACAAATTTAATCTTTTTATTTGCTTCTTGCTCATAGTTTGAAACCTTAAAAAATAGTTTTTCATATCTGTTTTCTTTAAAAAGCTTTTTAATAAATTTAAAATTAAATTAAAATGCACTTCCGGAACTCTACCAAGGATTTTTCTATGGCATCTTGTTCGTAGAGGTGACGCTCTCTTGTTACTTTGGCATTGTGTAACCTCTAAAAATTTAAAACAAAAATATTAAACATTTATGGAATTTGGAAAAACAAAAGAAATGTCTGATTTTGCAAGCTGTTCGAAGTTTGTCATAGTTCTCCTACTTTTTTAGGGGAAGTCAGGCTTCGCTCACCTTTTTGCTTCGCATACTTCCAATTTTTCTCATAATTCTTTTAGTTAATATGACCTATCGGCAATTTATTTAAATAGAGTCTTAAGTTACACATTTCCTAAAAAAAATAGGTCAGATTCATTAAATGAATGCGGTAAAAATTTAAAGTGTTGAAGCCTGAATGAGCTTTTCCACCGTTTTGATCTGGAGGTTGGTCACCAACGCTAAGACGGCGGTGGATACTGAAAACTACACGGGATCTCAGTTAAAAGAAAACTGTACTTCGAAAGCATTGTTGATGAATAAATTTATCTATCTATCTGCCTATATGCGAAGCCTGACTACAGATTGTCTTGAATCATTAATTGCAACTGTTCTTAAAGCTTTTCTGCTTCTAGAGAGCGCATTTTTAAACGATTCTGATAATTTTGGATTATTTTAGAACTTTCCGAAATATATAAAAAAAAGTCTGATATGCTTGCAAATGATGATCGATTGTGAATCGATAGTTTGCCGATAGTTATATTTTTTCAAACAATTGTTTAACTTTTGCGCGATTTTATGAAAGTTTTAACAGGTTACTGCAAATTGGTACAATCGCTTGTAAACATAAAACCCTTTTATTTACATATTCACGTGAAGTTTTTCTCTGTCTCATATGATTGGTTTTTGGAATCGATATAAAAGTTCTTTCTCCATTTATGTGAAAACATGTTGAGTTCTGTTGACTAGGTATTATCGTTTTTCCATCAATCCTTGTAGTATCTGCATTTTGAATCATTTGAATCATTTGGATTTGAAATCATTTAATAAGTTCTGTATTTTTGTATAAATTCAGTTATATTTTAATTTACTATTATCGTAAGTGTGGGATAATGAGAAGAATTGCTGGCAAGAGTCTTCTTGAATCATTTGCTAAAAATTTGTCAAAATTCAAAGACGACAAGAATAATGGAGATACATATTTTTGGAGATAACAATATTGGAGTTATAATTCAATTAAAATTGTGTTGAAATCCCTTTTTTCTTCTTCATATAAAGTTTGAAGCCATATTATGTTGCAATTCCATTTAAAGCAGCCTTTCAAAGCCTTAATTTGTATATTTTTTCAACTATATATTATTTATTCCATTTATTCACGTATACTATACAAATTCTCACGTATTTTAAGTGGTTATGTCGGTCACTAAGACTTAAAAGAAGCAACATATTTTCTCATTTTTTAAAAGTAATTGAAAATTTAATCAATTTATGCAATAAGGCATACAAAAGCACAATACTTGAGTTATATTTTCTAAAATTTTCTTTAAAAGTTAAGCTTTTGGGACTTGGTTTTCGGAGACCTTTTTTCAACTTTGCGGTGGTCTCGATTATTATGTTAAACCTGCACTTGATTAAAGGGTTCCTGATAAGTAATGAAATTTGTATTCTAATAATATATTTGAAAATATATTTGAAATAAAAAATATGCTGCTTTTAGATATCTTGACCCACGTAACCCACGTAACCCTATAAAAAATTGCAATTTTTTTTGCAATTGCGTTTTGATAAATTTTAAATAAATAAAGTTCAGATTGCAATATCCTGTATAGCTTCCTTATAATAAGTGCAGATGAAAGATGGTAAATTTCTATTGATTTGTTATTCCCACATGCACAATCTTTCCAATACAGAAATACCATCTGCTGTATAACAGAGGATTACTTTTCATCCAATACCATAGACTATATATAATCTACTTTTTATTCAATTTTCTTGTTGCTGGTGGAAAACGAGTAAATGCTCGTTGAAATTAACCTGGAGGATGGGATTGAATTTTCCTCTTGCGTTGCAATTTCTGTTCAATAAGACCAATGTAGGGTTGGGTTCAAAGTTGAAAAGGATTGCAAAGGTACTGTAGGGCAGCAAGGGGATAAAAGTTAGAGATGTTATGAGTTATCTGTTCCACCCTGATGACCAGAAAACCATCCTTTAACAGTGCTCAGATGACAACTGAAGGACTTTTTGAATTCGTTGCCCAATTGTTCCCTTTTTCTCCCTCCCTTCCTACCACTGAAATTTATGACCATTTTCTTGGCTTCTTGCCTTTTTTTATTGCGTTCAACAATTTTCTCTCTCCATTTCTTTCCATATTTTTTTCTGCTTGGCTACTGAAAACGTTGGTAGAAAAATTTGTAATGGCATATGAAGGAGAAAGCCATTCTTTAGCATTTTGAAGCTCCTTTTGTAGCTTTTAGAGGAGGGGGAGGTAATTTGGAGGTCTCCAGTATGTATCTTCACATTTATTATTATATGAACTACTCAACCTGTTCTCAAATTGAATTGAGAGATATTATGAATGGAAGCATCTTTTTCAGATATTTGCGAAATATATCTAAAAGACCGCCATTAAAGGGAGATGTTTATAGTCAGAGAAGGCTATAAAAATATAAATCAATATTTTGAAGATTTTTACATATTTATATATTATAGTAAAAATTTTGTAGATGATTTTATTGCACAATGGGTAGCTAAACGTGACAGCTTTGCAGAATGCGCGTAGTCGTATGGCCGTCATGCCCTTAAACTTTGTTGCACATTTATTGTTTTCGATGAAGAAAGTAGTTTAATGGTTTAATGACTGGGGAAAAGCGGAAATAAATCGTGCTCAAGAGCTTTCAATTAAGTTGTTTTATTATAAATTTGTTATTCTATTGGAATTTTAAGTGCTTTCAAATAAATCTATTGCAATAGGTTGAGAAATATGCTAGTCAGATCGTTTATAGCCCGCAGAGTTCCTAAGAGAAAAGATATTCGAAGATCGGATTCGAAAGCCATCGAAGACATTTTAATTACTCATTTCGTCCATGTGGTGGTTAAAGTACAGTATTAACCAAAAGTTTCTTGACAAAGTTTATTCGACAAATCTGGTGGAAAATTGTATAAAAAATATATTTTTTTTAAATTTTTCTTTTTGTAAATAAGTTTCTTATTATCCATAGATATTATTTATGCATTTAAAAAAAAACTAATTTTATTTCATATCAAAAACGATTGTTCTCCAAAAGTTAATCATTTTTTATCGGCCAAAAGTTTCTTGACATTTATCACTTTTATATATGCATAAACTGACAAAGCACCATTTGTCCCTCAAATAACATAACTTCAAAATATAATAGAAAAATATGATGTTTGATGCACGTATTTGACTATTTGAATACCTTTTTCAAATGTGTCAAGAAACTTTCGGCCGATAGAAATTTTGAACTTTTAGAAATATTTTTTTTTGATATGAAATAAAATTAGTTATTTTTTCAAATAAAATAATAATACCTATGGATTACAGGTAACTCAATTATTAAAGAAAATCTACAATTTTACCACCTGTTTTCGCTTCTTTTAGTGTGAAAAAAACTGAAAGCTAGATATGATAAATACAATTTAATATGTAATCCTGAATGAAGCTAAAATTCATGTTGAACTTTAATCTTGTAGGGTTTGTAGGGTAACAATTTAGGAGATATTGTTAATGAAACGAGTAATGTATTTTCTAGAGGCACATTTATTTAATATTGTTGATACCTTCGAGTTCTTACCATATGGTGGATGCTCATTTGTCGTTAAGAAGTAATTACCCTTGGCTGTTGTTGGTGTTGCATAACCCATTGGAATTGTTTTTTGACTACATAATTTCCGCGCATAGGCATAGATGGAATTGCAACGTGTCGCTAGGAAACCATACTCATTCCCAGGATATACACTTTCAGCATAGTACTTCCACGACAAGGAATGAGAACATGACATTCTGCTACAACCTGGCATATGAAGTTTAACACCATTTGGATAGAAATCAACATCACCAACTGGTTCTTTTTGACCAAATCCCCCGGAATTTGTGTGAATTACATCCACAAAAAGAGCATCTCCTCGGCCAAGACCCGTTAGAGCTTCACCTTGATTGAAGCACGGACGAGCTGGATCGAGTCCAGTAATACGAACAAGTGATTTTTGTGTACTAGCCTGTAAGTGTCGTCCTACAGCACCAGCAATTTGAGCTCCTAAACTGTGACCGACCACATGTATTTGGCTGATGTTGACATAGTTGATGAGATCAGCAATTGCTGGGGCTATTAGTTTGCCTATTTCTTCCGTATTTAGAGCAGACCAGGAATAAAGTGTGCTAATAAACACGTCCGTGTCGACCAGCTATTAAAGACGGGGAAAAAGTATTACTGGTTTTCTAATATAATTATATGCTTCTGCTTACAAGAAAATTAGTGTGACCTCGACATTTATATGCATTATAAATTGCTATAGCTGGATCGTTGGGTTTATCCTTTCTGTTGGACAACCAACCAGATACCATAATAACAACGGGATCATTTTTATTAAATGCAGGATTCTCCACTAATTTACTCATTTCACCTAAGCTATATGATGTGTTCTCGGAACTACTGTAAAGGATCAACCTCAACCTATCATAGTCAGGTTTGATTTTTTCATAACGACCCAAGTCCTTATCCGTCAGTATGGCTAGTGAGCAGAACTTGTTAAGAGCCTCCATAAGAGTGAGACCTGGTATTTCATAAAGAGCATCCCTTCCCAAAGCACCCAACTTTTCAAGCGATATAATTTGAGAGGTGTTTTTCAGAATTCTAAAACCAGCTGACACGCCTAATCTTATTTGGTCAATTCGATCATGTAGGTTCAATTGACCAGAAACGCATTGCACGAGGAACACAAAAAGAATTCCAAGGTTAACATAAATTTTAGCGGACATTATTTAAACAAATTTAAAACCTAGAACATTTCAGAACCGCGTGTAAGTTCTCACTCTAACTTCTTCGTAACTCAAAAATCTGGCGACTACTAAATACAAAATAAAATTTGTCGCTGATTATATAATTGAGCTTGTGGACTAATTAAGTCAAACTTATTTACAAGTTAATTACTGAATTTTTAAAGGTGTAGTAAAGATAAATAACGATCCGCTTAAAAGAATAAAAAAGTGAATGTATAATGAATATACATAAAATAATTTTGGTAAAATAATTTATAAATTATTATACAACATTATTTTATATTGTGCTGTCCCAATTTATTATTTATTATTTTAATAAACATAATTATGCATAATTTTATGGGTGGGTTAATAGACATTTTTATTTTTTAACTCGCGCTAATTGCTGTTAATAATGTCGTATTTCGTAAATTTCAATCTGAAACTCAATAAAAATCTTTTTATTATAAATTTTAGTTATTGTATTCCTAATAATAATTATTATTATCGTTTTTAAAGATTTAAAGTATGTAGGGTTTGAGATTTTTTATTCAAACGTCCTCTCCGTAATACTTACTCTGAGGTTGAAGACAATTTTTTTTTCTATGATTTAACAAATGGTTTTAAATAATATTGTCATCTTTGAAAAAATACATCTGAACTCGACAATGCCTTGACATCGTCCAGTTTCCTTGAAATCTCTTTTACAATAATTCCCTTTATGAACATTATAGAAAAATGGGAAACATAATTTGGGATAATTATAGCAATTAACACGGTTATAGTTATGTAATTAAAAGGTACGAGAAGCTCACTTAAATTTAATTTTACATACAAAAAAGAAATGTAAAAAGCGTTCATTGTTTTTATAACCACAAACCGTATAACCTGCTGTACAGGTGCAAGTTACTTTTTGTTAAACTTATATTGCTCAATTTATTTAATGAAAAAATTTAAAAGGTTAATTTTTTATATCTAGCGGTGTTATATTTAATGATTTTGATTATTTAATGAAATAAAAAAAAATATTTCCCTAAAATATGCGGTAAAATGAATACTTTAAGTGAGATTTTATGTAGTATAAATCATAATAGAATTACTTGTATGATTTTTATCGTTAAAATCGTTATCGTTAGAAAGTCTTTTGCATACAGTGATATAGTTCTCAACTCAACAAAACTTAAGCAAATATGACAATTTACAAAAATTAAATAATACTAATATTTTTTTGTAACACTAAAAATACTTAACAAATTTTATTAGTTGTGTGCGTGCCCTACCGTTTTTATTTTACAATGTTTGTAAGGTACTGTATACTGAACAGTACAAAGTATGGGTCGGCAAAACATCGAATTTGGTCAGTACACATTTTTTTTTATATATAAAGGCAATGAAATTTTCATCCAAGTTTTAGGAAAGGGAAGTTAAAGAGGTTTTTATGTTATCTGCAACCACATTAGATGTTAATTTATATAAACTGCACCCATTTCTGTAACGATATTTTTACTGACCAAAATTGAATATTTCATTATGGCTCTTGCACATCTTTTAAATCATGAAAACTTCATTTTCAAGTTCACAACCCTTTCAAACGTTTTTCATATGTCTATTCCGCTTTTTTGACTTCTTCTTTTTTTGAACGTTACAACAAATCTAATTAAGTTTAATTCAAATTGTGTTGAGGAAGGCCGAGCTTAGTCGTTCAGTTAGATTATCGGTTTTCAAAGCTGGTGTTAATTCCTATTCTTACCTATGTTCATGAGTTTTGGGTAATGGTCGAAAAAGTAAGATCGCAAGTACGAGTACCAAATGCCGAGATGAGGTAGCTCCGGATGTTTAAGAAGGGAATCACTCATCGAGATCAAGTGTGAAACGTAGCCCTTCATGAAGAGCTAAAAGAGTTCAGGAATTTCTTCTTCAAGTTGAGAAATCACAACTCGAAAACTCCCCAGAAAAGCTATGCAAGCCATTGTCAGGAGACCTCAACCTCGAAGCAGACCTAAGGGCCTCGATACCTGAGGATTAGCCGAGAGGGCTTAGTGTAATTATAGTCGAAATAATGATTAAACTACATTTCCATCATTTTCCACTAAGTCGTCTCTCGGCTTAAGTCGTAAGTGTGTCTTGGGCATAAGACAAGGTGGCTGAATTAAATACAGAATTTTGTTTTGAGATCGGACCTGAACATCTTGAAGTGGCGGATGATCGACAGGCATAGGCTGCTAACCTAGATTGGGCTCGCGACCTCAATAGGGATAAGCGGTTGAAAGTGATGATGATGAAGGAGTAGGATAGACAAATGCAATGTTTTTTGATTTCACGGAAATTGTTTGATCTTAAGGGTGTGCCAGAGGCTTTATCAAACTAATTTTTTTTATCGACCACATTTAATTCTTTTAGTAAATCAAAATTTTAATAATTTATTGCCGACTAAACTCAATTTTTTACTAATCAAAATTCAATATTTTTCACTGAATAAATTTAGTTATTACTGATCAAAATTAAATATTTTATTGCTAACCAAATTTGATTTTTGATTGACCGAATTAAAATGTTTATCCTATCCTATCTCAATCATTAATGAAAAATTAACATTGTCTAATATAGAATTTTCTTTAAATTTTTGTTCAAATGCAAAAGAATATACGTTAGATTTTTTTCAAACAGGTAGAAATAACAGTCGTTGTATTATGAATTGTAGATGAGATTATTAAGAATCTCATCTAATAATATCCATCAGATATTCTTCTATTAATTTTAGTGAGAAAAACATCTAAATGAGAATAAATTAAAAGGTTTTTTAACTAGAATTTTCAGATATTTTATGTTCTAACCAAGTAGAACGGCATTTATTATAAAATTTTGCTCCACCACCAGACATTGTATGAGACTATATGAAGCACCATAGAAAATTTAATTAAATTGCAATAACAATTCTGCGGGAACACTGTACCGACTGCTAGCATAATTAAATGTTCATGGTTCGAGATGAGCCATGTACAAAGGAGCACTATGACGTTATACGATGATGGATTTTTGTGGTTCTGGAAAATGAAAAAAAAATTGAAAGATTTGTGAGAAAACAAAGTAAAAGAAACATGCTGGTATACAACTTGAGATTGGGATGGAACAGAGTATATATTTTGAGGTACGGAAATTCCTGTTTAAAGTGCATTTCCTGAGAGATACAAGTTCACAAAACACAAAATTTTACCATGTGGAAACACGAGAAAGCTTTCAAGTGCTACAATGGCTGTATGAATAGAGACTCTCCCTCGACGTTTGTCTCTAGCAGCTGTTACGGAAATTCGAGATAATCATTTAGGATAGTGCTCGTACAATAGAGTTTTTTATAGATATGGAAAAATGAGAAAAGTGCATTTCCCAGAGATCAGTGTAATACTTAAACATAAATTTCCAAATCGATATAACCCCAGTCTGTTTTATTACTTATTTTAAGTATATCCTTGGAAAATCTCTTAAGCGGAAACTATATTACAGGACCATTTGTTTCTCACTCCAAGGCATTATATTATGGCCAAATCGGCCAAATCACTCTTCATCCGTTAATCCCTCGACGACTTCCTTCCACATATTTAACACCATTATACCTTAGGTCCTTGGGATATAGTGTCTTAATAAATCTTTAATGCCCATTCACATCTCATGCTGATGTAATACTGGAACTTGATACCTGGTATAAGTCAAAGTAAGACTGGCAAGTGTACTTTGAACAGGGAGAAAGTGTAATGGGCAATACTACCATCCTAGAGAAAATATATATATGTATATTAAATCCATTCAGCAGAACTTGTGTTGTGATAATATGCAACATATTACTTATGAGTTAGTGGGTGGCTTTGCTGTTCATACTACTGAGAAATTGGATTACAACCCTTGCAATACAATGTTGTGCTTTTATTTGCAAGTGTGAGAAATAGTACAAATGGTGAATTATGTAAAAGCTGCAAATGAGCTTTTAGAAAATCAACATGTTGTTAACACACTCTGAAAACGTTCTATTTATTAAAAGATTACTGTGTGGAGATTAGCCAATTTTAGTTTCAAATGAAAAAAAGTAATTTTACCCATTCTAAGCACTCAAAAGCCAAAAAAGATACATTTTTATTTCTATTTATTTATTTAAAATCGAACTGCCTTTGAAACCGTGCGTTTCTTAGAGGCATAATAACAGGCATGAGATTTATGCGTCCACCGCCGTCTTAGCGTTGGTGCCGTAACCTTTCTCATTCCGTCTGCGTAGTGGCTGAGGTACTTTCTTTTCGAATTTCGAAGAATAATGATTGTTAACATGTGTTAGTCTTAACCTTATTGTGTGAAAAAAACAAGAAATGAGACTTATTAATTTTTAATTTCACTATAATTACCTTTAAAATCACTGAATAATTTCTTAAAAACCTATTTAGTGCGAAATTAATTTTGAATTGGTTTGATTTTTTTTAAGAATCAACGATATTTTCTCTAACTAGAGGTTCGTTTATCTTTTAGCCAAGACACTATTGAAGAATCAAAATCTAGCTGTGAATGAACGTATAATTTTATGAACTTATGAACTTTGTATTCTTCGTTGACTACACCTTGAAATGATAACAAAACATTTAAAAAAAAAAAACAAAATTAAAAATTACTGTTTTTTCAAGATTACACGGGGAGGGTCTCTAAAACTTTTTAGAGCTACACTGAGAAAAACGGAGGTGCGATAAACTTTTTTTCCTCATAATTTTAACACTTTTTAGGTGTAAAAATATATCAACATTTTTTAATGTTAATTTTATACCTTTTTAAGGCTAAAATTAACATGGAAAAGGGTAACTTTAACCCCTAATACACCTAAAAAGGGTAATATTTACAACGATTTTGGATCAATACTGCAGGGTAAAATTTAACATTTCCGGAATGTTATTTTAACCTTTTCGGATTGCTCTCAGTGTAGATATTTCATATTTTGTTTTAAATTTTTTTTCTGAAAACAGGATCCTCCATATACAAGACGTCCGCATATAAAATATTCGGATTTTTTCACGAAACAAGCGAAAAACTTTGCAAATTTTTTTACTGAGTAATAGTTTGATTTATTTTTATCCCTTTAACATATAGATAGACAGAGAGTCGAATAAAAATAAATGATTGAACAATTTTGCATGATGAATAATTTAATGATTGACCCAGTTATTCCTAGAGGGATAATGTTCTTAAATATGTAACTTTAGACTTCAGTTGCCATACTATATTACATATGTATTCAAACATTGAAAAGATAAGAGTATAAAAGTAAAATATTTTGACGTAAATACTGAAATAAAAGTGGATTTTCTTCGAGAAACTTTTCTTTAACTCCTATATTGGATTAATTCTTTTCTGCATTTTGAGCCAGTGAGTGTAGAGTGTACGAGAGAAAATCCCTAGTGAATTACGATTATGAGTGCTTAAGGCGTGGGACGTGCACAAGAGGGTGGAAATAGGGGTTGTATATTAAAATGAGCTTTTGCATAAATACCAAGAGACGCCAAACAGCATTTCTGCAGAATGTCAGACGCCCAAACACGTTTCAACATCATATTCCTGCCCCTTTCTGCACCTTTTATTGTTTAGTGACTCATCTCAGCACTTGAACTATTTCCCTCCTTAGCAGTGGAGGGACACACAAATTATTCCATTTGCATAGCAATTTGCGAAACTTTTCTTTAATTTCCCGGCAACACGTTTACCAAAGCGGATTATCAAAGTTTCCGTCTCAGGGCACAACATTAGTCACTCTTGTTACCCTTAACTAGCCCCCACTGCTCCATAACTTGCTGGCCTAAGATAGAGAGGTAAATTGCTCTTGGGTTTCCTTATACTTATTCTGTTAGTTTGTCGTCTCTTACTGAATCCTCTTCTTTGGGTGTATACAAATGTTATATAAACTTGATGGGTGGGGAGGGTTGAGAGATGTCCAGGAGTCAGGATTTCGAGACAGGTATCATTCTTAGAATAGTCGAGGTAAATTTCTCTCTGTTACGCTCAATTTGCAAGACAAAACTGCTGGAAAAATGGCGCGATCTTGCTGATGTAATCCCTGATAGAATCGTATTCTTAGCGAGAACCGAAGGAGAGACCAAACGGTTGATGATTATGGGAATTTCACAGGTAGAGGACGTGACATGAAATTATTATCTCATTCGAGTAACTTCCTCATTAATAATGGAATATCTTCTTCCACGTCTTTTTCTCATTCCAAGGATGTCATCCTCTTGGCGACTAATCGTGATTAAAATATCAGCAAAAAAGTGTTATAGTCCTGTCATGCTCGATTTGTACATTGTCGCTGTTTTGTGCTCAATATTACAATATTCATTGATAAATGCTTCAGAGTTTAAGTTTAAAGAATACAAGAAAGAAATTTGTGAGCCAATTACAAAGAGGAAATTCTCGTGCTGTTTGAAATTATACGAGTAACATATTAGCAAATTCAGGTCAATTATTAGGTTTAGTGTTCAGAATTTTCAACAGTAGAATCTGAATGAGAAAAACTGATTTGTATATTGGAAAATATATCCATAATACGGGCTTCAGACTAGAGGTTTAGCCCAGTTCCCGAAAGTCTCAAAATCCTAAATATCGCGCAATTTTATTGCTTTTTGTGAGCCTAATAGGTCATTTATCTTTAATAATCCAATTTTAAGTTTTTTTTTCAAAAAATTGTGATGGATAAGAAATTAAAGCAATTAAGCCATATAGCTAAGCCTTAGGTGTGAAGCCGGTATAACATTCGAAATGCTTAATTTGCATAAATTAAAGTGTTTTCAATTTTTTAGTTAAGAAAATGAATAAAATAAAACACTTTGCCATTGAAAGTAGTATTAGGTGACAATTAGTAAGAAGAATAGTCTTTTTTCTGATCGAAGAGAGAAATATACAATACAATCCGGTTTTTTCGAATTTGTCACCGATCTCGAACTCAAACGATAAGAGATATTAACTTCCGGTTTTCGGTGACTCCTAATAAAAAGCCATTGACATTATCTTCAGACGTTTTTTTACCTTTTCCTCTCACCCTCTCCATCCCTTTCAAAACCATGTATTTTTTGGTTTATATCGAAAATAGCTCCTACGATTTGTTGTATTTTCGGATATGTTTTGGGGGTGGCCCAAGTGAACATTTAGGTGGGGTATGGGAGGTAGGAAGGCCAAGGAACAGATGAAATAAATTCAATTCAATTCATTTCGTCTATACATACCTATGACCGAAAAAAACTTCGACATCGAATTTTCGAATATCAAAATTTAACTACTTTGTAGGACCCATTTCTCAACAAATTTGCTTAAATTTGGAATTTTTGGAAAGGTCTTGAAATTTCCGACCCGACTACATCAGACTTAATTAGTAATTAATCGGTAATGTACCTGTAATATTTGATGTATTTTTCTTAAATATTTTTCAAACATCTTTTTATTTGTTCGAAGATATCGACTTCGGGTCTTCGACGACCCCCTCCCAAATAAGTCAACATTATCTAGGACAGTCTTTTTCCTTTTTCTCCCCATTCTTCTTCTTCCTCTCTAAAACCATGTTTTTTGGTTTATTTCGAAAACGGCTCCTAGAATTTTTCATATTCAAATATGTTTTCGAGGTAGCCAAGATGAATACATCGTTTCTGGACACCTATGTTCGAAAAACATTTCGATGTCGAATTTTTGAAGGTAAAAGTTTAAGCACTTTGGAGAGCCTAATTTTCAACCGATTAGCTTAATTTTAGATTTTTTTTTGAGAAATCTTGAAATTTCGAACCAGACTGTATCGGACTCAATCGGTAGTGTATCGGTGATACACCCGTAAATTATTTACTTTTCTTGAATTTAATTTTTTATTTGTCCGTGTCGGTATGCGTGTTACTCATGCTAAAATAATCTAATATGTGCTTTTCTTAAGCAATTTTTTATTTCGGAATGATTTTTAAATTTATGAATCAATTTAATGGATATTAAAATGACCCAAAAATCATGCGAAAAGGTAATACATGGTGGGAGAGCTCTATCTAATGAGTTCGAGCACTCTGCAAAGCTGGTACGCTTTGTCATCTCTTTTCTTGTACTCTTTACTTTAATAACTTGAATAATTAACTGATTAGAATTATGAGATAAAATATGAGTAAACGGTCCGAAAATACCAATTGCTTATTGGGAAATTTTCACAGGCGAAATTAATTTCCAAGAAAACGCTGGCGAAACTCTTGCGATAAAATCATGCAAATTTTATTGATGTACTCCGTATCATAATAATTAATGATCTATTTTATATTTTGGTCCCGGAAGGTGAAGTTTGTGGCTTAATTTTGCTAATCTCTATTTTGGTTCAACATCCTAACGCTGTCAGGGGTGTTTTGTGGTAAATGCTGTGGTCAGGAGTGATTATCTAATTCGGAAATCGTTCATGCAAATTACGTGGAGAACAAAGTGGTTAGTCAATGGGAAAATTAAGCAAAATTGATGATCAACATTTGTCAAATTACACTGCAAACTTAAATGCCAAATTAATATAAATCGTTGGATCTTTTTTGGCCTATAAGATTTTTTTTCTGAAACAAAGTGAGTATATGTCAATAGGGTGTAAGTTTTTGTTTTTAGGATTAACTTTAGAAAACTCTGTTACTCTTATAATTGTCAGTCTTCATTTGTGCTATCTACAAAAGGCTTACATTGCAGAAAATCATCTAGCATTTATCGATTTAAAAAAAAGAAGAAGAATTTTATCGCATGTCGAGGAAAAGTTTAAGACAGCTGAGGAAGCAAACAACGTGCAAATAAATCGGTATTTTATTGGTCAAGTGATTGAGGGACCGACTTCAAATCAAATAAATTATTGTTTGGTTTAAACTGAATAATCTATTCTATGGGAAAAGCTGCTGGTGAAAATCTCTCATTGAATATTGCCATCACCCCTTCATCGAGACAGATGATTACCTACATGGCAAGTTTGTATGGGAGCTACCCAAAAGAGAAATATTCGTAGCACGTTTTTGAAAGAGGAATAAATCAAATTCGAATGATGGTAACATATCGCACTGTTTGGCGTCTGTTGGGAGTATGAGTATTTCACAATCCACATCCTTGATTTTCTCCACACAACCCCCAATGAATTGCGTTTCCGTACCAACTCAACTCCATATGGAGTTCATAACGAGTTTTAAAGTACTCGAGGGTTTGCCTTTTGTGAAGAAAAAAGTCGTATCATTTATGCCATATTTCATCTTCAAAATATACACACATTACTCAAGCTCAATCCGTTTATCCGTGCAATTTGATGTGAATTAGTATTTACAAAAAAGAATACCAATAAATCATTCAAAAATAATAGAGCTTATTTTTGAAAACATATTGGCATAATTTTAAACTCTTTCAAAGCTCTTTTTCTTTAAAGATGCTTTAATGATGTTTGTCTTATGTTTTACCAGATTTCTATAACCGAAAACTTAGAGCAAAAGATATGCTTTTTCAAAATTTCAGTTTTTCACTTCATACTCTTTTGAGTATTAAGTTAATTATATATAACCACTGATTTATTGTTATGGTCTACATACAGAAGTTGCTCTCGTTAATATCCTTTTTCGAGTTAAATTGCTTGATAAAATTATTTTATAGGTATTTCGTGTAAACACCCATACTTTCTTTCTCAAGCGCCATAATGTGAAAAACAGAGATTTAATCTAAAATCCTTCTAATTACATGCAATACTTTATCTTTAGATTATTTTTGCGTTTAATCAAATCTTAAATTAATTTTATGGTTATTGCAAAAAGGAATTTTCGCCTTTGATGGTTAACCCCTTAAGGACGAGAGGGTCAAAATTTGGGGGTCAGAAAATTCACTTTTTCTGACTTTATAAAGCCCTAGAAATTTTTTTTGGACACCGGTATCCTAATCGCCCCTAAATCCACTGTTGTTTCTTTGAAACTTGATGTATTTGTAATTAAAAAGCGAATAAGTTGCCATCCAAAATAAAATTGTAGCTCTTATCTGTGCGATGTTATATGGGCAGGTTTTCAGACGTCGCACACAATTTTCGAACACTTCACATTTTTTCTCATATTCCTCTAATGAAGCTGACCTACGGCAATGTATTTTAATAGTATTAAGTCACACATTTTCTAAAAAAAAATAAGTGAAATTCATTAACCCTTTAAGGACGATTGGAACACCGGTGTCCCATAAAGAAAATAATTTTTCCTGACTACTCAAAGTTATTGTTTTCTTATGTCTGTACATAATTGTAAAGTAAAAGATTGAAGGAATCTAGAATATCTTTTGCAAGTCTCTAGGTATTTGCTATGTAGTAAATATTTAAGCTTAAAAATGGCGATTTAATTTCTCAAATTCATAATTGATTTTATTTATTTTTTATACTTTCAATTTTTTTTAAGCAAAACCCTTTTGGCAATAAAAACTACAATATTCATACGTAATATTTTTCATTAAAGCGAGAATATTATTCATTGGTATTGTCAGAAAAATTACTTCAATTTTTCAGCTATTTTTGTCCGTATTGCTCATAGAAGAACAAAATACACCGAATCAGACTCTGTTGGACTTTCCAAAGTAGATGTAAGATTTATCATTGATTATGTTTCTCAGTTTAATTTTTATTGTTGATTTTCAGACCGTAAAAAGTGTCTCGTCGTTAAAGGGTTAAAGAAATTTGGGAAAAATACGAAGTGTTCGAAGCGAGATCTAAAATCCTTCCCCTGCATTTTTCAGACGGGGGGTTTAGCCTAGTTATGGAATATCTCGAAATCTTAGAAAAAGCAAATGCAATGGTTTTTTAAAGTTAAATGGAGCATTTATTTTAAACCTTATTTTTTCCAAAAATCTTGCTTTATAAAAAATTAGATAAGGCAAGCCATATAGCGATTCTATACCCCCAAAATTTCACACACAATCGAATTTTCACGTATTTCTAGTTGCACTTATATCGAGATCACCTGTGAAAAATCTCAGCTACCATAAGCTTATCTGGGCTTATCACTGTTTTTTTTGCCTGTAATTCAATTATATTACTCCTATATTTTGGGCGATCTTCTGAGTGATTCAATCTGTTCAATAAATCGGTTGAGGGCCGGTAAACGGTAAGATGCGAAAGTACTTTTGAGGTATAGCATTTAGGGCATGAGTTCGAGCACTTCGCAAAGCATGGGACGATGTGTGACCCCTTTTACTGAAAGGGCCTTAAGTGGTTGGTTTACAGTGCTTTTATACTTTTAAACCTGTTTAAATTTGTCTATTTTTTGCAACTAAGTATCTCATAGAGTTTGAGTATATATAGCCGATAAGTATAACGCTTGTCTATAGATTCATCACTTCGCGTATTTATTGCCTTGGTCCAGATAATAACGCTGATGTTTAGTAAAAAATACCCAACGTATCAGTCTGACTTTGAGTGTTTGCTGAGAAGTGCTGAGTTTTTCCATTTAGTGATGGAGTTTAGAAATTTGGATGAGTATGAGGAAAAGGCGAGGGAGAATCTGTCAAAGAATGCCCTCAACTACTATCGCAATGGCACAGGTAAAGGATTATCACTGCAGTGGAACAGATCATGCTACGACAGGTGAGATGAAAAAGAATACTTTCACCTTGCTAACCGCAATCCATCCACACAATTTGCTCTCACTTCTTCCTGCAGAATTCGTATTCATCCCCATTGCCTCAGAGACGTGTCAGAGCGGTCTGCAAAGTGTCAGTTATTGGGAATTGATATGGCAATGCCGGTGGGAGTAAGTCCCACGGCAATGCAGAAAGTTGTGCATCCAGAAGGTGAGATTGCTAGTGCCAAAGCAGCAGAAGAGATGGGTGTCATTTTCACACTCAGCTGTCTGTCCACCACGTCTCTCGAGCAAGTTGCCGCCGCAACACCAAATAGCCCGAAGTGGTTTCAGCTGTACATTTATATCGACAGGTGAGTACTTATGCTCTGGGTTGAATTACAAAAATAACGTTCTGCAAAAAGCTCAAAAGAACGAGAATTTTTGAAATTGTCGGCTAACGCCTTATCTGGCAATGTTTCTTTTTGTATTATTTAACGTCTGATGTTTATTAAAACTAGACCTAATTTACTCGTTCTCTTATCTAAGTATATACTTCAATGTCTCAAGAAAGATCGGGCCACTTGAAATTTTTAACGCATTATGTATCATTTTTTTTTTGGATCTCTATCTGAACTTGAACACGTGGTGTCTGAAGCACCATTTGATAATATTTTAGGTTGTTATCATTGTAGAGATTCATTATGATACACCATCATTTTATTCTCATAGAAACCTCACGAGAAATTTAATTCGACGTGCTGAAAAGGCTGGGTATCGAGCCATTGTTGTCACAGTGGACACTCCAATGTTTGGCTTTAGACGACCCAAAAACACCCTCTCACTTCCATCTCACTTGTACCTGGATAATTTCACTTCAGAACGAATTGAAGGGTTAAAAGAAGCCGGCGAGGGCCTCAATTTAGCAGGATATTTATCCAGCAACATTTACAGGTATGGCTAAATACTTTTGATAGAAGGGTCTCACGTATGCCTACAACATACTAAAAACAAAATTTCACAGGATTTTTAAGTTATCGTAATGTGTTTGATTGACTTCAAAAAAAAAAAAAAAATCTACAACAACGAAACATACCTATTAAACTTATATAAATATTATATATCAGTAAAACAGGAAAAATGAAAAATATCTATTTTTTAAATATTAAATTTTTTGGAAAGCAATTTCGCTAATTTTTCGGAATATATTAGTTCATTTGTCCCTTATACCTAATTTTAAGTCAAAATTTTCCCATAAATCTGCAAAGAAATTAAAGAATTTAAAGTATGTGGTAAAACCTTAGGTCTAATAGCCATATTAGAGATCAAACGGTAGAGATAGGTACCGTAGATGCGAGTGACTTTTGCCTTCCAGAGATGACTACGCCCCCACATGATGTTCATAAGCTTCTTTTACGTAGCACTTAAACATGAATCTTTATCGGTCGGACATGGTAGAACATATGGATGATATCCATCCTTAAAGTCACCCACATCTACTTCCCATTTAATCAATATTCGTACCATTAGCATAATCTTAATTTTTTTGCACAGTTCTCCTTTGGAACTCTAAAGCAATGTTTTTTTTTGTCTAAATAAAAAAAGCCTTGAATTATATCTAATAACATCTTTTCAAGGACAAAGATTAAAAATACTAGATATTTATTGTTCGATTCGGACTAGTTTTGGGGTTGTTGGAAAGGTCTTAAATTCACCGACAAGTCTGAAACTGTTCCAACCGGTAATTAATCGGTTTACCTATTCCGTTTTGCCAACTTTTTTTTTGCTACAAGTTTATAATTTCATGTAATATTTTTAATCCATAAATAGTATCAAGCAATATTTAAAAGTTTATATTGTTTATGATAATTTCATAGCGTTCATATCCATGCATATAAGTTTCGTACTTCTTATTTTTTATTTAATGGAAGAGCCTTATGTGGTATCCATAAATAATAGTACAAAATAATTTATAGTACAAAAATTGAGCAATAAAAATGGCTATTATCAAATATTTTAGGAAGTGCCAAACTCGTTTATATACTTTTTCTTTCCACTAACTTTTGCTAGCTTTAAATTTTCTTTGTTCCCAAAACTTTTAAAAGAATCCCTTTTATAAAACACTCAATAAATTTCATTGCAGACTATACATATAAGCACAGTAGCCCTTTGAGGAAGCTCACCATCTCTATGATTTATGGCGTTTCTTTCTCTATTCCAATAACTTTCTCTCTTATTCTGTATTCACCCATATCCCATGATGTCTTTCTATGATTTACATCACTGCAAACTTTTCTTCCTTCCACAGATGTCTTACGTGGGAGGACATAAAGTGGCTTGTGAAAGAGACCCATCTCCCTGTGCTGGCCAAAGGAGTCCTCCGTGCAGACGATGCTATGCGTGCTGTGGAATGTGGCTGCAAAGGGATAATTGTGTCAAACCACGGTGGACGCCAGCTTGATTCTGTGCCTCCCACAATTGACGTTCTGCCCGGAATAGTGTCGGCAGTAGGGGACAAAGTAGCCATCATTGTGGACGGAGGTATTCGCCAGGGGACAGATGTATTCAAGGCTTTGGCTCTTGGTGCCAGGATGGTCCTCATTGGACGTCCTGTGGTTTGGGGTCTGACTGTGGGTGGGCAGGCAGGAGTTGTGGATGTGCTGAAGATTCTTCAGACTGAATTTGATGTGGCAATGGCAGTCTCTGGTTGCTCAAAAATCACAGATATCACCCGGGATCTAATTAGTTTTGACAATACCAGCTGCAAGTTGTGAATTTCAATTAGTTTGAAGACTAACCCAAAATTCAGGAATTGATTAGTTCAACTATATATTCTTAAATCTAGACAGTGTATTCCAATTAAACTCTCAAATAGTACAGAGGAATAATTCTTCAAAAGCTTCTACTAGAAAATGAAGAAATATCAATTTTTTTGTTCATCAAAAAGAATATTATCCAAATGAGTTTTAATTCTTTAAAAATGGAATAAAACAAAATGCAACGATTAATATAGGGTGGAATCACCACTTCTCGCCAGTGTCCCACTTTTCGCCACTTATATTGAAATCGGTATTTTTCGCGATTTGTAAAATAAATTAGCCGCAAAGTTCTTTGTATTTTTACTGCTGCTACGTATAGAGTCGAAAAATAATAATTATTCGTTTTGGATTTACGATTTTGAGCATTCTTTTAGAGTAATATTTTAAGCAAGTGCATCTAATCCAATATTTTTACCAAATATACTAAATGTCATCAAATTTTCATCAAGCAAAAAATACCTTTTTGGATAAATAATTTGTCTATTGAATATTTATATACACTTGTGGAATACATGAAATTTGTATTTGGTTAATTAATATTTCATTCAAAAATTTAATTAATATTTCATTCAAAATGAGGCATGGCGAGAAGTGGTTATATTCTGAAATTCATTTTACCGCCTGTCGCCATCTCTTTTCAATAGGCGACGCTAACTTCATTTCGTAGATTCTCAGTTGTCAAATTTGCATTGTTTAATCTGAAATAGACCTATACTTTGATTTCTCAAATAAAAGTGAAGAATAATCATTTAAAGTGAGTAGTAATAAGATGATCATGAGGAAAAATAAATGCTGAGTGTATTCTTTTTAAAACTTTACCTAAAATAATCGAGTTTAGACCTTTTCAAGTGGGTGGCGAGAAGTGATTATAAGACTGGTGAAAAGTGGCGAAGAGTGGCGACGAAGTGGTTATTTTTGCATTATTAATAAAAATCAGTTTTTTTAGTCCAGCGTTAAATTCTAGAACTATTGTTTTCACGAATCTAGAGCCAATACATCTAAGTAGTTTTGTGTCAAATTTGAGTTATCTTGTAATAAAAGTTGAAAAGTTATAATAAAATTAATTCCTCTTTCTACTAAACATGGCGATAAGTGGTTACTTCACCCTATTCTAATAATTTAAATTACGAACTTTTTATTCTGTCTCGATATCAAAGGTTCAATATTCTACAATTTGATTATTCTCTATTAAAAATTTACGATAATTCTGAAACGATGGATGCAGTGGTCTAATTTGATATACGCATTGTAAATTTTTAATATTAAAGGTTGAAATTTAATATTCTTCCCATTAATATTTTTGAATTTATATTCAATTAATTAGAAAATTTCTATATGTAATATTATATTCAATTTATGAAAATTTTCCATTAAAGTTCACCGGAAACAAATGAGCAAAACCAATTGATCAAGCGGTATTTTTAATTTAAAAAAAAATCTGCGGCTGTAAGGGGAATTTAAACTATTTTGCGAGTTAATTTTCATCCCTTTATTGTACATTGTTGGATAAATTGTGTGGAGTTACATTACGGGTGGTGAGGGATGGTTAGGGTGTTCCATAAAATGGACATAGAAACAACTGGCATCCCGAAGTCTCTTTCATTTACATGGAGGGTCATAAGTAAATTATGAAGGTTAGAACGAGAAGTCTAGGGAGAGCAAACAAGGTGAATTTGATTATAAAATATACAAAATATAACCCTTCTTCCGTATAATTACTGTGGCAAGTAGATAATTATTTTATGCGCTTATAAATTAGTCCTCATCTCAGCATTATTCCATCACATTAAAATTTGATTTAACAATAAAGTGGTTATATACCATCTGGTTCATTATTGTTTTATTTTCCAACTCAATTTATTTATTAGTGCTTGGGAAAAATCAACCCACAAATTTAATGAATTTCCTGCTTTCACAGGTATACAAGGGACGTGAAGTGAACATTTTATGTAGTAGAGCTAATACGCTCGTAGAAATACTTAAAGATAAAATTGCAAATTTCACATTTCATTAAGCACCAATAGCTTTTCAGGCACAATTTTTCTTGTACAAAACCTAAATACAAAAAAGAAATCTGGGAATTATGCCAAAAATATCTTTGTTCTCTTGCTATTTTTGACGTTCAAAAGCATGCGGTTAATTATAATCAGCTTTATCTGTAGCATTTCTAGCTTTAATAAATATATATTGAAGGCATACCAGCTCTAAAGGTTAAGCTTTAATCGAGAGCTTGCTCATTAGAAGCTTTATGTGAAGCTTTATGTATCACTGAATTTAAATAAATTGAGAGAGCAGTATATATAATCCCTCAATTTTTTCAACCCCCAAGATTTCCACATTCTACCCCTGGGGACCACTTTTTTGACATATTTTCGCGTTTCTGACGATTTCTGAGTGAGAAGGCTATTTGTCTGTACGTCCGGCTGTTACCACGCCTAGAATCCAAACGGTGTTAGAGATGACACTTGGAATCTTAGTTTATTTATGCGATTGATCCAGTTGAAGTTGTATTGAATCGGTTCATAACCGGTTACTAATTTTTATCTCCAAGTCAATTATTACCTCCCAAGGTGTTTCTGGCAATGTTTTACGTGATTTATAAATCGGTTTAAATCGGTTGTACATCGGTAAACTGTAAATTATGCGAAAATATATCTGAAGTATATCAATAAGTCATGAGTTCGAGCACTTCACAAAACCTGGGTCGGTTTGCCCCAAATTTTGTAAGTTTTGGAAAAATGTTTTTCATTTTTGTGTATGATATTAATGAAATTATTACCCTTATGAAGATCCTAAAATGTACACAGAAAGAAATATTTTGTAAAATTGTTCGTAAATGTTTGTGAATTCCTATTGGGGCTTTCAAAATGCTCGTAAATCTTATAACCCACAAACAACGTAAAAGTTTGTACTTTTTTCACAAACATTGTTCGTAACATGATCACTTGACGAGCATTTTTTTTGTATACTGTTCGTAAATATTTGTAAACACAGAAAAAATGTTCGTAAAATTTTGTCATTTGTTCTATTTTTTGTTTGTCTGGCAAACATTTACGAACAAATGACAAAATTTAACGAACATCTTTTGTTTGTTTACGAACATTTACGAACAAATGTTTGTAAAAGTACAAAAAATGTTCGTCAAGTAATCATGTTACGAACAATGTTTGTGAAAAAAGTACAAAGTTTTACGACCTTGTTTGTGGGTTATAAGATTTACGAGAATTTCGTAAGTCCCCAATAGGAATTCGTAAATATTTACGAAAAATTTTACAAAATATTTACTTCTATGTAAATAAAAATTCAAAGATTTACAATGGTATTGAGGGCCTTGGTTATTATTTAAAATTCCAGCCGTTTATATTAGGGATCAGACAGTTATAAGAAATACTTTGTCAATAACATTTGAGCAGGAGTTTGAGTCTGTTTGAGGACAAAGTTTCAAACTTATTAATATATTTTTCTAATTATAATAAGAGGATTATATTAATTTAAAAATTAAATACATTATCCCAACTAACAGTACAAAATTCTGTCAAGAATATTTTCTGTCAAGAATATTAAAATTATACAGGGAGAATTGTGTCAAATTCCGGACAAGTTGCATATAAGCACAAATGTTTTGAATCGTCATATTTTTAATACCAATTAATTTTTCTTTTTACTTTATTTTCAAGAGTGTTGTTTGGAAACTTAAAAATGAGTCTATCAGTTTTGTTATAATTTCAAATAGCTCTAAATTCAGTTGAATGTAAAAAATATATATGGATACTGCTTTGTGTGCAATATCGGACATAAGGTTTCTCGAAGTTTGTTATCCTTCCGGAATTCTTTTAAAGAAGCTTTCACAGCATTTCGTTCATAGAATCCATGTAATCTCCTAAACAATAATGATAAGCAAATTTCAATGATTTTAACAATTTTCTGATACTATTTTAGAGATAGTTAATAGGCAAATATTTCGTTTACATTACGTCTATAAACGACATTTACTCTGTCTAATCCTATTTCAAGGGCAAGTTTTAATGGTGAAACCTCTCTAAATTATTTTACAATCTCTTATAATTGGTAAATTTTGTTTAAAGTGAATATTCTTCAAGTATCCTGAACGTATGAAGCGATAACTATAAATAAATTATGAACAGATTTGAATCGGTTATAAACTGATACAAATAATTGCAAATGCAGGATTTGAAATATATTATTAAAAGCTTCAATTCAAGTGTGCAGTGACATATCACAAAGTTAAGTAAGAGCTTTCAAGGTTTTAGCTTTAGGGTTCATAGACATTTCCATATGCCATATACTACTAATTTATTGGATTGAATAGCTTCAACTTCAATACATTAGCTAATGCTAGAGTGGACCGTACATTGAGGCTGCATGTTAATACCGAAAATTGCTGCTCCTGAAGCACCATTATAGGAGCTTTCATCTTGTTGAGTAATTTATATTGCAAATAGCATTGGGTGTGAGAGGTTAGATAAATAGTGCATGTCGGAAGCAACAAGTAATTTCATCAGAATTTCCATTAGACTATTAACAAATATCATTTTCTTCTTGCTAGTCTTGTTTATTCTTGTAGCAAGAAATTGATCTCCATGTGTAATTAAATTAGACATGGTAAGCGCGCTCCTTTCAGACACTGTGAAAGATGGTACAGTTTTCCACAAATTAATCTTATGAGCATCAATACTAAAAGCTGTCTATTTCACACAAAAGTACTTTGGAAGAAAAGCTTCTCAAGATGCTTCTTTTGAAATAATATTTATACGCTTAAAATAATTTTGGATGTGAAGCATGTAGAAAATTCTGTGTTTAATTAAATAAAAAAAAATTGTTATGAAAGCTCTTTAAAGGGAAATAGGGTAGAGTGAGTATTTTTTGCCGCATTATGTGTTTATATCCTTGTAAATTTTTAAATCTTTATCGATTAAAATTAAAATGTGTATAGAGATGCTCTGAAGCAGTGCTTTTACGAATATATTCTTGAGAATTTTTAGGTAACTAATTAAAGGCCCAGATGGCCCAGATAAGCTTATGGTAGCTGAGATTTCTTAAAGGAGACCTCGAAATGCATGTAACTCGGGATGCTTGCAACTCGGAATGCATGAAATTTCGTTTCTGAGTTGAATTTTGGGGATCAAGAATCGTTTATAACTATCCATGTTTCATAACTCTCGGCTACTTACATACTTCAAAGATATTTTCAATTAAATAAAAAATTTAATATACTCATTAAAAAAAGCATACTAAATAATACTAATCTCTTAGTTATATGAACCCATAAATTGTCTTGTATAGTGACTTTAGTTTAGGTAGACAAAAGGCAGTCTTAGGGCCTAAATAAACCCAGGCTGATCTTCGAGAATATTTTAGCTTGTAAAATTTGACAGTAAAGATTTATCCCAAAGTGTCATACACTGAGGGCTTAGGAACATTGATTAGAAGCGCTTTGCATAAATTTCCTTTACCTAATCCTTTACCACCGCATTTTGTAGGCTAAATATTCTCGTGGATCAGCCTGGGTCTATTTAGGCCCTTACACCACTCAATTCCAAATCGGACATAATTCTGAAATTTCCATCGTGAGTGTGGTTCACAATTGCATATCGTACAGCAGCGATATTGGTGCCATTTTGAGGATCGACTAATACATCAAGCATACCTATATTAAGAATTTAAGAATTTATTTACTCAATATGACTTAATTTTAAGAGTTCATAGAACATCTAAATACTTAAAGATATAAAATTTAGATAAACATCAGAATAGCGAATAGCGAGAATCCGATGGCATAGCTTAGCCTTAACGCTAACTGCTCAATTAAGTACTATTAACTCTATTAAGGCGTCTACACATTGGGAGCAATTTTCGTCAAAAATTGCGTTTTTGACAGAAATTTGACGTTTCCCCTGCTACAACGCTGCAGGGAATTTCCTTCAAAAAAGCTATTTTTGACAAAAATTTCTCCCAATGTGTAGAGGCCATTAAGATCTCAATACTTCTTGAGTAGCTGAGTAATTGTAAAAGTACTGACGTGAGAAACGATATAGGAAATATGAAGATAAAACTCCTTCAGGTGTTTTCTTATTCCGAACGGATAAATACTCCTGACGGAACCGCAGGGAGTTTTATTTTCCTATTTCCCATATATTAAGTGTTTGTTCTAAAGGTTATGAATCGTTTTAAGACATCATTCTTTTTTTGTTTCTCAAAAAAATTAAAAATAAAAAGAAATGTTTTTAGAACAAAAAGGGGTGTGGCAAAGAATCCTAGACTTTGCGAATTCCTGATTTTGTTCCTGTACATCAAAAGTACTTTCGTATTTACTGTTTACCAATTCTCAATCGATTTATTGAACCGATTGAATCATTTAAAAAATTGCCCAAAACAGTTTTAAGAGTAACAAAATTGAAGTCCCCCCGACCCCTGTGACCCTAGCTATAAATAATCAGATATTCAATTTTTTTGGAAAGCTCTCGTGGAATACTATAACTCTTTGACACCATAACTTGATCTATTTAATCGAAGGTCCGAATAATCGAAATATCAATTTTGGAAATTTCGATGTCGAATATTTCGAAAACTAGACGACGCTTTTTTTTTATTTTAGTGTGTTGTAGCTGAAGAAAAGACCTTTCCAACCATGGGTCCCACTCCACCCTCGATGTTCCCTGACCTGGAGCTATATCCAAAAATGTCTTGACCGGCCTGCATTTTCTGTATTTATGAAGCGATTTCTATGTACAGTAGACTCTCTCTCAATCGGGCATATGGGGCTAAATGTCATCCAAATTTAAATTCCACAAAAAATGTTCAAATATAAAGAATCACGATACAACAAGGGGAACTACAGTGAATTTGAACAAATTTGCTATAAAATCGAACCTAAAAATTGTCATCAAAATTTTGCGCCCGATTGAAAAAGAGCAGATTGAGAGAAAGTCTACTGTAATGTTAGTTATATATTGTGTCTAAGATCGAGATCTTTCTAACGGTGGATCGCACCTGTTCCCACTCCACCCCACTGTACCCCGACCCGTACTAGACCGAAATTGACCGGACTCTATCTGCAATGTTTATTAACCGATTTTAATATTTTTTTTTAATGAGCAAAGTGTTTTCTGCAGCAGAAATGGATAAAATTGGCTCGACGCGATTCTTTACCTCTAAAATTCAACTCACAATCGAATTTCCAAGTGTTTCGAGTTGCAAGAACCCCGAGTTGCACGCATCTCGAGGCCGTCTGTAAAGAAACTCAGCTAGCATAAGCTTATTTGGGCTTATCACTGGTTTTTTGCGTTTGACTAAAGCTCCTATTTGAGAGTATGGGCAATGCTTTTAATAATATAGCATTGTGCCAGTAACACCTTACCTTGTGTTAGCCAGGATATTACTAGGTAATAAAAAATCGACTTGGAATATTCAATAATTAATATACGAAAAACTGAAATTCAATATTTGAAGACTTCAATCTCAAAAGACAAATTCTTAAAACGTTACCAATAACGCCACAGTGCGATATTATGTACTTGAAATTTGAATAGGTGAGGCGTCAACATGGGAAAATTGGATTTTCCTTTGGTTTCAATTCCATTTCAAAATTGCTGTATATTCTCTTTTGGCTCAAAGAACAAAATGACACAATATATCTTCCTCCGTGACTTGTGAAATATTTATTTTGGCTGACTTATTTTTGCTTTAACTGAGTTTGCAAGTGCACATTTTGGTGTATAGTAACTCCCCTTTCTTTCTTATTTTTGCAAAGAAAGGAAGAACAATACAATACACCTCAAGTGAAAAGAAGTCCCTCTAATTCTTAACCATAAGCAAGTGATATATGTTTGGGTTACCAATGCATGAGTTCTTCCCATTCACTAAAACTTTGAAATGCAATTTTTGTGGAAAAACTTTCTGCAGTTATTCATGAACTTGTTAAGCAATTTCTCTCTTCTTTTCAAACAAGAGCTCGGGAAAACAGTTAAAGCATAAAAAGTGATTTTCAGCAAAATATATATCACATGCTATTTCACATGATAGAGATATAATTGAAAGTGGAATTTTCTATTTAACTGTGAAAGTGAAGAAAGTTTTTAAATGAGTCTGATATAATAAACTTCGTATCATTATTAAGGAATTACTTTTTTTATTAGTTTTGTTTTATAATGTCTTTTTAGATAGGGCGGAATGTCTAAAAGGTTATTAAAATTAAGAAATTTACATATTGTTCTACAAGGAATTAAAGTTCGTTAAGATAATATTCATATATTATGTATGTATATCAGTTTAATCAATAAATCACTGACTCTTTTAGTGGAATGCAAGCAAATATTGTTGCAACATATACAAAGTTATCACGGTACATTTTGCATGGTTATCCTCTTCTCTGGATGAGTTAAAATATCATAATCCCTATGTAGATCCTAGCTGTTGATATCACTTTCGCTGTGGCTAAAATTCTAATAATTCAATCATGAGGAAAGTTGTTCTTGACCACTTCGCCTTGTTTGACGGAAAATTTACTTGGAAAATTTAGTAACTAATTATTATGCAAATTGTGGGGCAACTTAATCGGACTTTGGTGTATGCGGACCTAGAGTCAAAACAGACGAATTAATTGGCCTATACGAAAGGACATGAATGGGTGTCCCATGGTGAAGATGAAAGCTAGATGGTAAGGCTTCTATATACATATTTTGCTCCAACGCCGAGTGTGTGTGTCAATTAGTTGAGCAATATGGTGTCCCGCTGTGATGACATATAATTCCCACCACAAATGCTCTCCTGAGTTTGTTCACGAGACATCAGCATCCCCATCAGCAACCAAGGAAGGCATAGTGTTGGATTGTGGTTATGAATAATACTCAGACCAACAACAAGGCGAAATTCCCAACACCAGAATGAACACAACATGAAGAGGGAGAAAGCTTTGGTGTCAGCAGAGTGACTAATGGTGAAGATAATAGATTAATTGGGCCGAATCTCAGTGGGAATTCTAACATAATAATTTATCAAAATTGGAATATGTTTAAAATACTGACCAATAAATATTTATTTATTGACGGAAAATAACAAACAATTAGGAAGTGTTAATTTATTGTGTCCACATTCGTCTTTACTATACCACACCCCAGTTCAAAACAGTCTAAAAGAACCTTGTTTAATTTACGAAATTACAAATTAATTAAATTTAAAGGCTTTATTAACATCGCCTTTGGCTTTGTGTGTCACATGAATTATATGCCCTTTTTTAGTGCATACCGATACACTTTAATATTGTGTGTTTAATTTTTGCGAAATAATTTAGTTGGTTGATTTTTGTGGGATTTAGTTGTTTGTATAACGCGTAAACTAATCGTTCGGTCAACCCATCAGGATTGTTAGTGGATTACAAATTTAAAATCTGTGTAAAATTGTAAATCTATGTTAGGGAGCTCAAAAGTCATACATACACTAAATTTATTACAATTAAATATGAAATGTGGGATTAAATGAAATTTAGTATCTTTAGCATTAAAGATTAGAAGGAATTAAATTATAATTAATTTTTAAATATCAAATGGATGAATAGTCTAGTTTTTTTAAGCTTCACTTTAACCAATTCTTAAAACAGAAAAGTTAAAAAGGGTTTAAAAAGGCGTAAGAAGCTTAAATAGCTATTGCAGTTAATTTATTACAAATATTTTTCTATTTATTTGGCTTATTATTTGCGGTAAATAAATTTGCAGAGGTGTTAAAAAACATTTTTTAAAAATGTGACCCTCCCCTATGGACAATTTTTGAATTCACTGATGCTTCTAAAAATAGAATTAAAAATTAAATAAATAGCAGTGGCACTGTATTAAAAAAATATTTTTTTATGAAATAAATTCTTTTATTTTAAAATGAGACAAGTCTATATTTTTAAAAATGTTTATAAATGTTTCAAAATCAGTAAAATTTGATCAAAATATTCTTGCTTGAAAGACTTTTTTCTAATGTTTTAATAAAAACTTCATAAAACCATAAAACCCAAAATTTTAGTGGTCTTGGAAATGAGAAGTGGTAGGGGCCTTTAAATTTGAATAATTTTGCTCAATAATTAAAGAAAATTGACTTGATAATACGATAAAAGATTTCAAAAATTTTTTAATCAAATAATTCTCAAATAATTAAAATTTGGTAAAATTTATGTATATGTCTAGTATAAAATATTTTCTGTACGTACGTAAATTACTTCATAAATTAAACTTAATTTCTTTTAATGTTTGAAAAATTTCATAAGAAGTATGGTGCTACTATAGTGAGCGAAATTCAAATAGGTTTTGTTTTGAAAAGAGGGTGGTGTGGGTCGTCGGTTCGTCCGAGAAACTTAGAATTGTTATGTCAAATAGAGGTCTGCACACCAATAATTTTTATTGTAGTGACCCGTACTCACTGTAGTTCGTGCGTGCACACTGCCCGCTAATTCAATTTTGTTGTATGTAAAGTGTGAAATTCCTTATATTGATAAAAAATTATCAAATTTGTCTTTTCCTTCAAATTAAAGCCTTCAACAGTAGAAAAAAATTTATTCGAAAACTAAAATTTGTGATTGATAGGGGCCATAAGCTTTCATGTAATAAAAACGGACTAATCAATGTTACTACACTGACAAAAAACGGGGGTGCGATTAACTTTTTTCCTCATAATTTTAACACTTTTTAGGTGTAAAAATATATCAACATTTTTCAATGTTTATTTTACACCTTTATAAGTGTAAAATTAACATGAAAAAGGGTAACTTTAACCCCTAATACACCTAAAAACGGTAATATTTACATCGATTTCGGATCAATACTTCAGGGTAAAGTAAACTTTTCCGGAATGTAATTTAAACTTTTTCGGATTTCTCTCAGTGTAGGGAAGTTACCGTAAAAATAAAACCTATTACGAAGAGGATGAGTCATTCGGGAAACATTATTTATCAATTCTTCAAGAAAAAAGACTCCTAAGGACGAAAATACTGTACTTTCAAAGGTAATACCATGTTATACCAATAAATTCTAAAGCGCTAGACAGACTTATGGCTTAAGTCGAGAGACGGCTTATTGGGAAACTAATGGGAATAGTCTAATTATTATTTTGAATATTTATGTTAAGCTGTCTCCCGACTTAAGCTGTTAGGTGTGTCTATCGCATAAGATAAATCTTTAAGCCTTAGATCTTTAAATCGCTCTTAAAAGACTGCTTTGTATTTTCCGATCCGAGGAAAGGTCGAAATAGGAGAAATATGATAAGCCTTTAATACAAATACGTAAATGTTTAATTTTGACACTCAATCTTTATTTCAATGCCTTTCCTTATACGTTCTTTATCTCGGAATTTAGGCGCTTGAGTTACTCTCTTCATGATTCTATACAAGAGCAATCTTCAGACAAGAGGTATAACCTGTAATGCAATATCCAGAGGTCTCCACTTCACAAACAACAAACATTGCAGTGATTATTTAAAATAAAACAGATCACTGGCTTTCATTATATCACTCCAAGAGTGAAAATTTTTCCTAAAAATGCTCTTGTCAAAGAATTAGAACAGTTAGGCCATAGGGGAAAGCGCGTTACCTTTGGACGACTCAAGCTTCGAACAATACGTTTTTAAAATCTTAATGAATTTAACTTTATTTTAAAAGCTAGTGTAATGCCTCAAATTTCCTGAGAAGAGCATGTGTCAAAGCTATTAAGAACATGGAAAAAGAATTGTGTTGTCCGAAGCTTTGAGTCGCCCGAAAGTAGCGAGCTTTCCACTATAGGTAAACCTTAAGTTTTAAGACCGTATACAAGTTTAATTTTCAATCTGTAATCTCTACTTATATCTTTGAACCATCTTAGAATGAACAGATATTTATTTTAAGATGTGCACTAAATAGGGGAGGGTGGATCAGTTTCATGCAGCTTAACTTTTTTTTCAGGATTCATACTCATTTGCTAAACAAATATGAGCCTTATTCAAACTAACTATATTTAGCAAGTTTATTTTGAGTTTTAACTATCTGGAATTATACAGGACAATTAATAAATAATTATTTTTCATCCTAAAAATCTTCATTTTCGTTAGTAATGCGTACGTAAAACTACTCAGGTCATCTGTTTCTTTAAAATTGGGGTTTCTTTCAACATTCTAATTCAAAAATAGACTAATTCATAACTGATGTTGAATTCATCCATGGAGTATCTTTATATTTTGATCAAATAAATAATATAAACTTCAGTATTTTGGTGCGCGGTGATCGATCAGTGTGTATGGCTGGTTGGTGGATGTTTCATTAATTTAAGATCCGAAACCCGAAATGGGAATCACCCGTCAGAGTGTCTAAAGTCTAATTTCAATTTTACCTGACCTTTTAAATTGTGCCCTCTTAAAATTTTTCAATTTCCGTTTTCTCTTCTTAATAGAAACCTTTCTAGAGCTTCTATTTCTGTATTTTTTCCGTTTTCTAACATGAACTTTAGATGCCTGTATGATTTTCTTGATTTGATTTCCTATAATTTTCTAGGTTTATTTTAGTTTATTTATATTAGGCACTACTATAGTCTATAAAAAAACATCTAGCATAAAATCCGATCTTAGATTGTTCAACTCTGATTTCTGTTAAGCTTTATGCATTTTCTTCAAATTGCTCTCCAGATCTGATGATATTCCGAAAGGAGCTATTGCATATCTGAATGAGAGAAAAGGAATACGAATTTCCATAGGGGAATTTCAATCACGACATACAGCATACAACATTCATCACTTTGATTTTAGCGTTTCTCATATTACATATTTATTGTGAAGAAGAATAGGAGTGTGAGTATCGTGTTTTTGGATAAAAGGAGCAGAATCGTGTTTCTGTGAAATTGATACCAAATGCAACAAACATATTTGAAGTAAACATTTACCCCACATATTTTATGTGTATATGCAAATTGCAATTCGTTCGTTCAATTCACAACTGAAAATTATTGCATCCTGGAATCAGGGATAAATGTAATAGAGATCACTTTTCATGAATTTTGAAAAGGGAATATAGAAGAATTCGATTCAATTTTGTGTTTAGTTCCCGTTACGTATAATACTGATTATTGTATTTCATTTTTGAAAAATAAACCAATTTTTTTTTAAATAAAATTTACAAATTTTATGTAGCGTATACTGGCATCCTTGTTTAGCATGTAAGGGCAATATTTCGGATTGATGGGTATGGGGTATTATGTCTAACTTGTCCGTGGAATGAGATGTGCTCCCATGAGGACATAGACGGGTGGACAAAACAAACTGTACCGCCCACTTCAAACGCGAAAATGTAATAAATGCTTCCGATGGTGTTCACTTGTTTGCGCCTCGTTGTCCAAATTTGCATTGAAAAGTGGAGAGACGATGACATGGAAAAGCAAATGCCCAGGGAATGCAGGAAGTGGTATGCATGGGAATGTGGAGCATGATATTAATACTCCAGAGGAGCAACAAGATGAGTTACAATTAATCACCATCCTGATTGATGACTCACTCAAGTCATGCTGAAGGGGGGAATGGGAGCTTGGGAGCGCGTGGCGGGAAAAGTGTTGAGAAGATGGAAAAATAAGAAGTCACTTGTAGTCATTTTCTCAAGTCACTGCATTTAATCATTTTCACTCCACTTTTGCTCCTCCACAACACCCTTTCCATCAGCACAGAATTTCCTCCAAGTTGTTCTTACGAGAGAATCACAACAAAACATCCTCCCACTTGCAGGACATTGCTTCATCGCAATGTCCTACAAATGTGCGCTCCTCTCGAATGCACTCAGCATAAATTTCATGATGCATTTTGAGTTGGAGAACGAGACTTTTCGCATTTGATTATGCAACGTACTTAAATATTTTCCTCTGCATATGACACGCCTTGCATTATGACACCATTTTCATCAGAAAATGTTTCACAATTTATCAAAAGTTTTTGGGGACGTGCTATTAAATTTTAATGTGGGCTATTCGTGTTTGAGATTGCAATAGTCATTCTCAGATGTGTTGGCCATTTTTCATTAAGTTTTTCAGTTTTGTGAACCTAATATTTTTCAGTCGGTCGCAATTATTATGCATGTTAGGATTGTTTTCCTAAACTGTCCTAAAATGTTAAAAATTCCTAAAACAAAGATTATAAGCCAACGTATTGTATAACAGTGTCTTAAAATTCAATGCGCAATGCATGGACGGAAAAGGCAATAAAATAAGGGGTAAAAATCTTCACCCAACGTGCAAAAGTTGTAGGTTCAAATCTTTTTTAGATCTTTATTTGGGCACTCAATGGGTCAAGTGGTAGAGCACTCGCTCTATGATGCAAGTGTTCCGGGTTCGAATTCCCTTTAGGTCACCAGGAATTTTTCTGGCGTTAAAGGTGTTCGGATTGCATCCAGTAAGCTTCACTGCACTTGATTCCACGGGCATGGGACTGACAATCTCATCTCGTACAAGAAAAAATAATAATGCATGTCTAGAAATCCCCTTGCGGGAAGGCCTAGTTCCTTCATGGAATGTTGAGCCAACATTATTATTATTATATTATTTGATTAGAAATTTTGGAAATTAACCGAAAACACATTTTGAAATGCGAAGTGAAGTTAAGAAGTGATAGGGGAAAAAGCGTCGAATGTTAATTCTAGGTGAAATTTGAACCGTCTATGATGCTGTGAAAAAGGTGGATGTTAAAGATTTGTCAAAAGGATGTATTTCCGGTATTTTCAAATAGACGAAACAAAATTTGGTAAAAGCTATCAATAGAATGTTACTCTTTATGAACTACAAAAAAGAATAATTACATTTCTAAAATTTAAATCATTGTGTTACAAATCTTTTTTTTTTGTAGAACAACGTGTACTATTTAAGAAAAATTAAACAGCTAAATACACAGCCTCCGAAAATATAAAGGGAAAAATAGAAATTTCAGACAAACTTATTTGGAAGTTCGCACTTTGCTAATTTAGTAAAAAATCAATAATTGTAATTCTAGACTAACTTTCAAGATTAATTTAATTGATCATTTGTCATGAGACAGTTTGCCCGACTATAGCAGGAAAATTTCAAAAATTTTTCATCTTCCAGTCCAAAGTAAAAGAGAACAAGACTTTAAATTTTTGCTAGAGATAATTTTAATAACATTTTAATCGCCACGAACGGGACCTATGTCATTGGATATACATTAGTATAGGTAACAACTTTTGTTCTGGGACCAATGTTCTAAACCATGGAGGAACAGTTCTAGAGCATAAAAACTATTTCTTAGAAGGAAGAATGATCAAAAGTATATAGACGCTGGTTCATCTTCACACAAAGATGAGAGTAGGCGCATTTTGAAGATACTGATATAAGGTTAAAAAATGCCGGGACCCAGAATGATAAAGGCTTATAAAAAAGCCCTTATTCTTACGATAAATCGTTGTTTTGACAACGAATTACACAAGAACTGTTAAAGTGATCTTGATGAAATTCGGTATAGGGTCAGTGTTTGTTTTAAAACTTTTATTTATTAGTACCACCACCTCCCTCTACCACCATTCTGAGAGCCCTCATACAAAATGGGGGCACTTTACCTTATAACTCCTTTCTAAGAGGAGGTAGAAAGCTGAACTTCAACAAGGGAACAAAGCTTATGGAAGACTTTTCAATCATGCATGTTAACCCCCTTCTCCATCACCCCTTCTGGTAACCCCATAGAGCATTTTGACCTCTTTTCTGGGTAGAAGTATTTGGTTTGTAAAAGAACGAATAAAATTAATAACTAATAACGTTAACGATAATTTTCTAGATTTTAGAAGCATTTATAGACATCTAGTCGAATTACAGCTTTCTGCCTCCTCTTAGAAAGGAGTTATAAGGTAAACTGGTTTAATTTTGTATGGGGGCTACCAGAAGGGGTGATGGACGAAGGGTTTGGTCTGTATGGTTAAAAAGTCTTCTTTAAGCCTTGTTTCCATGCCGTATTTTAGCTTTCTATCTTTTCTTAGAAAGGAGTTATAGGGTGAAATGTTCTCATTTCATATGAGGGCTACCAGAAAGGGGGATAGAGGGGTAAGTTAGTATGCATGGTTGAAAAGTCTTCCTTAAGCTCTGTTCCCATGCCCAATTTCAGCTTTCTACCTTTTCTCATTAAGGAGGTATAGAGCAATGTGCTCTCATTTTGTATGGGAGCTACCGGAACGGAGGGTGGAGGGAGGGGGTGGTATGAATAAATAAAAAGTGTAAGTCATACAGTGACTCTATACCGAATTTCATCAAGATCACTTTAGCAGTTCTAGCGTAATTAGTTGTCAAAACAGCGATATTTCGGAAGGATAATGGCCATTTTTACAAGGACTCCCAGCGTTTATCATCCTGGGTCCCGGCAATTTTTCAATCTTATATCAGTACCTACAAAATGCGCCTACCCTCGTTTGTGGCGATTCCGGGACCAGCGCCCATATAGTTTTGACCATTCTCCTTTTAAAGTTTTAAAAAAGAATTAAGGGGAATAAAATATGCATAAATCTTGATCAGCTCTTTATTTAGAATATTTCTCTAATAAAATTTATTAATTTTTAAAATTTGTGCATAGAAAAAACACCAAACAGGGGTAGTACGCTTTGATTTTCATTAAGAAAACAATCAATATTTTCACATGAAAAGGATTGTACTGAAAAAATTTCTATAAGAAGACTTTGTGGCACACCTTGAAAGTAGAGTTATAAGAAAATTGTTCTTAAGACTTTTGTTCTGATTAACATATACTTTGAGCTTGATGTAAGTAAAATATTATAGAAGATATTTTCTTGAGAAATATTATCTTATAAAAAGGGTTTCGTACGCTTTAAGCTGTTTAGAAGATCATTTAAAATATTTGGTTCTAACTCACTTGGTCTCCAATTTGCCTTTCCTGCCTTTTCGAAATCAATGAAGAGACTTTTCTTGCCGAAAGCTGCTGCTGCAAGAGAATTCAAAATGCTAATTTATTTTGTTATATTTATTATTCCTAGTATTGTACCAGAGATGCATCTGCTGCCGACTTACCAAAATATCCATAACACTGTTGCCCTTAGAACAATCAGAGCTAGATGTGATCGCGTACTCTGACTAAACTATTGAGATTTTATCTTTCTTTATGCATAAAGAATTAAATGGTGACAATAACTTCAAGCCAAGATTAGCAATTAGTTTCTTAGTTATTAAACAACTCAACTCAAGTGTTGCAATTATCATTCTCAGATTGTTTACGTATTATACATCAAGCAGTTAAATTTGACACAAACAAATATTATCAGTTGTCTTTCAATTAATTTCTATTTGATGTTTGTTTGCAGGAGAAATTCGTAGAATATGTATGATTTCTTGTGTAATTTTTACAAATAATTTTGAAAATTAGTTTATAAAATTTTGGTATGTCGAAAAAATAATACCAAAAATTATTATATTAACTTAAAATTCATAAAACAAAATATTTTAAACTATATTAGTAAATATTTCTAACTAGTACATTAATTAGAGTAAATTTATGTTGCCAAATTAAATCATAAATGCTATGTTACGTTAATAATTAAATGCAAATTCTGTGGGGATACTTTTAATTGAGAGCAAATAGTTTAGCTTTGTTTTATAATATTTAAAATGACTATTTTATTGCAAAGGCAAATATTATTAAATAATTTGCAATTTTATGTGTATTGTGTCACGGGAGCAAGGAATATTTTATTAAATATTTATATAAAAAACATTTGGGTACGTAAATTCGCCCCATTACAGTTAATTTAAAGTAATTTCATAACTGGAAATTATTTTATTACTGACACGTGAAAGTACAAGTGTTGCAAATTGGACAGTAATCGGACAATTGGACATTAAGATACAAGATTATTTAAATTTTCTAAAAACATTGACACGTGAAGCATACAACATTTGCAACCGTATATGGGTCACTGGACATGTTGTCCCTATGAGATAGAATAGTAAGGAATGGAATTGTCGATATTTAAGTACTCCTCTGTAGAATTAATAGATAAATTGCTTTTAAGCAATCATAATTGAATTTCCTGACTGCATTTCAAAACTTTCAATGTGATGCAGGTATCATTTTAAATAGTCTCCTAGTTAGGAACATTTAAGAGAGGCATGGCAGAAATATATGTTTTTTTTGTGAATTAGTGCTTTCCTATAGTAGCAGATGGAAGGATTTTTTCATCGCTTTCCATCACCTATAATCGTCGCACATGATTGGGAGAGTAGGAAATGATAGAAAATGAACTTAAAGTGAAGCCCCACAATTCAGCTTTTGAATGGCAAAAATTTTCACTGCAACTTATAACACGACATAGAACGATGACGGTGCTGTCGTATGTTGCCTCATATGGCATAGAGGCATTCATATTTTCTCCGATTCACAATTTCCAATGTGACATAGACAAATTTCCCAGAAGGACTGAATAAAAAAACTCAATCATTCTGTAACATTGATCAATCTTTAGCAATTTTTTTTTCGCTTGAAGTACAGATGTCCGATCGATTTAATGGATTCGATGCCTTATGAAAGACACATAAATTTGTTCGCAATTGGTTGAGGCTCACTTTAGAGCCTCGATACTGTGAATGTTTGCAAGGGTTTTTTTTTAAACAAATTTAAAAGCACTCCTGTTCTTTAATAAAGGTCCAAATAATTAATTTTTAATAGTGCAATTATCAAAATTCTAACGATTAATATGGAAGTTATTAGAGAAAAATATCGAAACCATAATTTTTGGATAAAATATTGTTAGTTTTGTTTTGTTATTCTTAGTATGCAATTGTCATATCTGGATAATGGACATAGGGGAAACTGGGGCACCACCAAGCACGGGGTATCACCAAACACTAATTTTTATTTCTAAACTACTTGGGCTATCTCGACCATTCCTTCAGTGGACAAGCATCCCTATAGTGCCTATAAATTCCTATATGTCTTGTCCTTAGAAGTCGAATATCTGATTAAAAAACTGCAATGTTTGATGCTACCCCGTGTTTGGTGGTGCCCCAGTTTCCCCTACCTCAAAAATTCATTTTAAAAGATATGCAGTTTTGTAAAGAAAAATAATAATAATCATAAAACGTGGAAAATTTTGTCATTTTGGACTTTAACAAAAAATTAAGAAATTTATGAGCACTCCTCAAAAAATTCCATAAAATAAATTAAAAAATTGAGGAGCTGAGATTGTAAAGAATCTCAACTAAATTATATTTTCAAATTGTTACCAACAGAATGTCTCTAATATAGAAAATGTATAGTTTAAGATTCCCATATAAAATTTGTTGAAGACAGAATAAAATTTCATTAATTTTTTCTTCTTAAGTTTTCAGATTTATCCCAAAGAATTTATAAATTTTTTTGTTGAACTAAAAATACCAAATTAAACAAGTTCATTCTTTAATCTTGGTCTTAGAAAAAATCTCGGGGCTTAATAGATCGTATCTTTCACCAAGAACTATTAAGTCAATTAAGAATTCTATAATTATACAATTAATATATTTTTATGACTCTTTTTAATAAGGACTTTTACAACTTTCCTTTAATGTTTAGAAAACTTAACCAAAAGTTGGTCAGCCGAGTCCAAGCAGCTATGAAAAGTTTTAAATAAGAATTTGAGCTGAGATTTAAATCGGTTAATAAACTACGCTCACCAACACTTTTTATGCTAAAAAGAAATTTAGCATTAAAATAAACCAGAATATTGCAATAATTTTTTAATGGAATTTTTTATGCAGAAACAATCAATAAAACTGTGCAGTTTCAATTACTAAATTGAACATAACGAAAATACATATATAAGTTTGTGCCAAGAAAAATGTCTTCTTCCACATAATGAATCCATTTCGTATACCACGTGCAGAGTTCATAAAAATTGTTGCAGAGGAATTGATGTGAGATATTTTATGGGGTTTTACCAAATGGAAAATTCTCCAATATATATTGCAAGAGAAGCAAAAGAAGGTTGAAATCGTTGTGCAAAACTTTAGTTTGTTTGCCTTTAGCATTTCTGAGACATAAATTTTGTGAACTTTGTGAAAATTTTGCTTGTATGCAACCCCCAACATTGGAAGAGAACTCCAGAAAGCTGAATTTTCCGACTTTCTGCTACTAATCGAATCGACAAGTCAGAATCCCGGGAATCAATGGGAAACTTTCTATATTTCCGCAATCAAGAGCTTATTCAGGGACATTTCCTGTACACCAACGTGAAAATTATTCCCAAGTTGCCGATTATCATTGCCACCATCCGATGCATCTTTCATGCTCTTTCACCCCTTTGGGAATGATCATACCATGTAACCAAAATGGGCAAAAGAACGCCATTAAGTTAACAATCCAGAAGAAGTTTCTTATTAACTTTTCACAAACTCATTGATTCTCATATTACTTCTCACATTTTGACCACACAATGGAAAAGTTGCTGAAAAACTTTTCTCTATGGAAAATGCAATTTTATCATCCCCTTGAAACTCTTGAGATAATACAATTGTTGAAGGAAGTAACTTTTATTTAAAAAAAAACATATATAATAATTTAAGAGACCATAGCGAATACTTTTTATAGACTAGTTTCTTCACTTCCAATTTTAACTTTTAATATTACATAAATTTGAACTATATTTTTTAAACAGGGAAACTGTACAAAATCCAGGGCAACTTGAGTGTAAGCATCAATGTTCTGAGTTTGAAGCTTCTTACATTTCAGAAAAATGTAGATTTTTAATCTTCAGGATTGTTGTTTAAACCTTAAAGAGTACTTTGTCGTATTTGTTTTCTCTAAAATAATTCCCAATTCAATTAAAAATGAATAAAAATGTAAGGGATATACTTTGTGTGTATATGGGACAGATAGTTTCTCTTTAAAAGCTCTGTACTCAAGAAAGACATGGCAAAAAAGAAAAGATAGAAAAGAGGATCAGTTTACGTTGAACATTTCCACAAGGTATGAAAAATTTTCCTGCAACTGAAATAAGGAGATGTTTAATCTGTAAACTATGTATATATTTAATTTTCAAAATTAATGTCTTCTATTATAACCTTATAATATTATTGACGCTTCATTTAAAAAAAAAACATGGATTGCAATCTACTTGCATTATACTTCATTCAAATTTAATAAAAAAAAACTTGTGTATTTCATTTACTTTTCATATTTTATAGAATATTCTCAAAGGCTTAAAAACATTTTCAAATAATCTATTTAATTATTATAACGTAATCTGAATTATACGTTGATTTAAAAAAATAAAAATACAAAAGTATCAACATGTGAATTGTTGCAAGCAAAAACAGCATATCGTATAGCGGAACTGTTTTAAATTTCGGCAAGCTTGCAATTTCGGCCACTTCTTTGTTTCTCAAATTTCCGTGAATTTTTAGTTTTCGATTTCGAAATAACGAAAATCAATAGCCGTACTCACTATGGCGCTGTTATCTTGTAATATCGTTATCTCGTTATCTCGTTATGTTCTCGTAATAGCCGTACTCACTATGGCGTTGTTATCTCGTAATCTCCGTAATCTGTTATCTTGTTATAATTTTTCATTTATAAAATACATTACGAGAACATAACGAGATAACGAGATAACGATATTACAAGATAACAGCGCCATAGTGAGTACGGCTAATGTTTCGATTACAGTGCACCTGTCGGTGGTCGGTCGAAGTTGTAATGCTCACAAGAATTGTATATTCCATAAGACCTTTCATTTACATCATCAACAATCAAATTCTGACAACTAGAATGGCTCAAAATAAATAAAGTCTTTAAATGATTATAAGAAGTCGCAAAATTTATTGTTTTATGACCAATATTTCAGGTCAGGGGGGTTGAAGGGGGTCAAATTTTTCTTGTTTGAAAGATCTGAGTCCCAGATATTGCTAAACATTGAAATTTAAACTATATCGATTATATAGGGGTCAAATTATCGAGAAAACTAGTGGCACAAAGTTGTACGGTGTTTTCCCCATTTTGAGATTAACACGTCACTACAAGAAGAGGGAACAACCTATGAAATCGCCAATTCAACTATTTTATCCTCAATAGTCAAGGAATACGACAAGATCCACGAAATAAATTAGAAATTTTTTGAAACGTATGTTTTAGAGGAGACTTTTCTGCAGATTTGGAAAAATGAAGAAACAGCACAGATAATGAGGAATTTTTATTATTTTTTTTAAAAATTTTTTGTACACCACATTAACACTGAAATAGACGAATTGAAGTTCAGTACAGATCAGTATACGTATAAAAATTTAGATATTTTAAAAATTCTAGGGTATTAAAATTAAATTAAAATTAAATTAAATTAAAATTAAAAAAGGTAGCATTAAAATTACTTTTTGACTTTTTGGGCAAGAACGTGGGAAAACTTTCAATAAGTGTATTGTATTGTTATTTACAACAAAAATAACTCAAAAAACTGCTGAAACACAAGAGCTAAACGTGCTTACTCTACTCGAGTTGTATTGTATCTGATAATCAAAACCCATGAAGAATAATCTAATACTTTCGAAAGGGTTATAAGCTCATTAAAGCATGATATAAATTTTTCATTTTTACATCTGAAATTAAAACATGGGAATTTCTTTGTGAAAATCCATTGTACATTTCTCGCATATGAATATCATCTGATTTTATGGCTCATTCCGCGTATTAATTTCCACACCGACGTGTCATCTTGCAGGAAATCCTGGTAGAATTTTGTGGTGTAAATTGCGTGGAAATGGGTCTGGTTCATTAATTGGCAAAGATAAAGTGCCATTACGCTGTGATCGCACACCACTTTCCTCGTGGTACGTGATGGTAAAATAGTAGCTGTTACAGTTTGCGAGGAAGTTCGGTTTCACGGTAACTGCAGCATTTAATACTCTCCTTGTGTGCCTTTTACGTAATCATAATTGTGAGACGGGAAAATTGTCGTCATGCCAACAAGATTTCATTCAGTCAAGCGCTAAGTATTGAGAGAAAACTTTTCCATCGCAATAAAGATAGCTTTTCTTTAACTTTCATCATGCTCGACTTGCTTCACGCTTTTATGAATGCTTTCTAATTTCTAATCAATCAATGTGTACAATAATGTTCCATTAACGCTAGAATTTTCTTAGTTGAAGAGCTTGAACTATTTAAAAATTATCAAAATAAAAAATGGGAAACTGGGGCAGTAGTAAACATGGAGTAGTTGTAAACACTAATTGTCTACACTACTTGGCTTTATTTCGGCCATTTCTTGAGTGGACAAGGATCCCTATGGTTTTTATTGATTCAAATTAATCTCGTCCACTAAAGTCTAATATTTAATTGAAAAATCACAGTGTAACTACCCTGTTTAATATTGCCCCAGATTCCTCTATCTATATTGTTTTTGAAATATTTATTTTTGAAATATTTTTGAAATATGTATTTAAAAGTGGTGTATTTCTTAGGGAATGTAAAATGATTTGCGCAATGCCCAAACTAACGAGATAGAGGTCTCCGAAAATTATCTTCTCTCACTCTTTTTTACGCATAGGGGAAACTGGGGTACTTTTAGCCAGCAATTAAAGCTTTGTTTCGTGTATGATTTGCGAAAAAATGATAAGCTTGACTAAAGTTTTCTGTAGAAATTTTAAATTAATCTGAAGAACTGAATTATACTATAATTTTTTAAAAAGAAGTAAAATTTTGTGAAAACTTCCAAGAAACACTTGGAACAAAACATGTAGGGGAGACCGGGGTACTTTTAGCCAGCAAATGAAGCGTTTTTTCGCGCATGATTTGTAAAAATGATAAGGTTTGTCTAATATTTTTATATTTCATAAGTAGCATTAGGATATTGGTTGTATAAAACCGTGTAGTTCACAGCTCTAAAATCCTTGACTTTTTCTAGGGAGTATAATGAAAAAGTATGACACATTGGTTACACGTGCCCCGGGCTGGGTAGACATAGCCACTTTTGGGGTGCTCAGCTCATTGCCACCAGTTTTCCAGCCGAAATTTTAAACTGGAGATACCAAATATTGTTTCATTGAGTGAGTGAGTTCGAGTCCCGCCCGGTGCAAAGATCTGAATGTCTAATTTAGGCAATTTTCATATGTTAATAACGTAATATAATGCACCGCCTACGCCCAACAACTCCGGGAGCATGGAAGAAGCATCCACAATGAGAGAAAGGCGCTCCTGGGCGAGTCCACAAACGGACTAGCAGATTCTTCTAACACAGGATATGGATATTGTAAAAAAAAAAGATTACCTTTGTAATGAATATATCTCGATACTATTAATAATAATAATAATAGTTCTACCCCTGGGTAATTGTACCCCGGTCTCCCCTAATAGCTTACTATGTTGGCACGCGTTAGCACTATTAGAATCGTGTAGGGGAAGAAACCAGGGCACCACTGAACAATGATTTTTATTTCTAAGCTACTTAGATGATGATGGACATTTCTTCACACAGGTATTGTCCTTTGAAGTCTAATATCTTATTAAAAAAATCGCAGTCTTCGGTGCTACCTCGTGTTCAATGGTGCCCCAGTTTTTCCCATAATTAAAACGAAATATTTGTTAAAAAAGTATTCGACTGAAAAACAATTCTGAGAATTTTATAAATGTATAATATTTCGATTGTTCGTAACCTTCGTAACATCGTATTTGTTATTGGCTTGCAAAATTTCTTGTAACTCATTAACAGGGTAATTATAGCAATTTTACATATTGCATTTTAGTATATTTTCTACATTGATTTTTTCTGCACAAAAAGCTTTTTAACCTCTCTCAACTCATCTAATTAATGAATTTATGTGCTTTCTTTTTGCTGCTCAAATTCATTAAAATAATTTCCAGGGACAGCTTCAAAACTCATTATTTTTGAACCCTCAGGATAATTACTCTATTTTTTCCTCGTATGATAAATATTTAAAAAAAAATGTTATAGAGTACTGCATTAAAATTTGTGTACTTCTTTAATTAGAACACATTATGCACTACAGTAGATGGAAATGAGAATGAATGTTTTACTCTGTAAATTATGGAAACGTCTAATGTCTAATAAATATCACTTGAATTAATGTTGAGGTGTCGCTATCCTCGGATCACCTTGACATCTCGGAATTCTTCTATAGTGTGAAATTACACAGATAGCAGGAGATGAATACTCCAATTTTCTCTAGTATTTCGAGTATTTCCTCCAAATCATGTAATGGTGAGATCCGCAAGAGGCAGATTTTTTTCCACTGTAAGAAATTTTGAAGATATCTAAAGAAAATTTTCGCGGAAATTAGAAATTCCCGTGTCATGGAGATGAGAGGTAAAACTCTAAGTCTAAGCCAATGTTTCTCACATCTACATAAATTTCAGAAATAACATACTTTCCCTGAAAAAAAATTTAAATTCTCTTGAGAACTGTTGATGATTCTTTTCGAGAAATTAACTTTTAGAAATTTAGAAATATATTTCTTCCAAAGAGATTAATGTTTCGTTGAGAATAATGAAGATATAACAATGCCAAATAATTCATTTATCTCCAAAACTTGAAATTTGCCATCATTAATTCTCACCAGAAGGCTTTCACGGAGCCAAATGTGAAAATTTTCTAGATAATTGGAAGGAAAATCATTCTCAAATTTTTTTACCACAAGATATATTGAGGTTATTAATTTTTTCGCGCTATTGCCAATTTTTCTTAGCCCCAGAGACATTTTGGCAAGAGTTTTCATTAGCTATTCTCAACATGGGTGCTCGGTGGAAGCAATGAAGATGAGTGGGAAACCGGAAAAATGATGGGAAATTCTATCATATCCACATGTAACTATTTCTTCGGGAACATGGATAGGAAAACAACAAATTTTCCATCCCGAGGCAACCACTTGTCGATGTTCATTTTCAGAGGTTGTTCACTAAAATATTTTAAGACCCATTTTATAAATCCCATTATTAACATTATGTGATACAAATTTTGTAGAAAGGATAATTAGTAAAACAGAAGGATCCCTAACCGATTGACTCTGATCCATCTCAGTGAGATTTTAAAACCTTTTTTTTACGAATTTAAAGTGGTACAAATTGGTTTGAAAGTATGGGAGAGAGTCCGTCCTGATGAAGATTCTAAAGCCAACGGTACCAAAATCACTGTTCAATTGGGGTGGTGACTCTGAGAGAGGTGCTAAAGCGGCTAACTTTAAACGATTGGTGAGGTTGGTTGTTCAGTCCTTCAGTCGACCTTCAATCTTGAAGCTGTGAGGATCCTCACAGCTTCGAAGCTCGTTCTGTGGCTTCCTGGGCATAGGCAATGAGGGCTCTATTCCAGGAGTCTGGTGATGAAGGACACTCCAGCATGTTCCAGCAATTATTTTTAGTAAAATCGATTTTATATATAGGGTAAAGGCTCATAATTTTGTCCAGTCTGCTTATAAGCATCGATGTTCCAAGTTTGAAGTGCGATATTTTCAATATTAATTGACTTTTTTTGTTACTCTCTTTTCAGAAAGGTTGTTTAGAAAATTGGCAAGGGTTTACTGTCTTTGTTTTTACTAAAATTAGTCTTAATACGTTTAAAAATTAATTGATATGTAGAGGTGAATTTGACTCGAATTTTGGACAACTTGGTTATTAATTTGGACAACTCGGCTGTAAATTTGGACAGCTAATCCGCCTCAATAAGATGCCCATTGTTCTTCATTTCATGAACCAATCTTACCCAGTCCTCTTCCAGTTCATGTAAGGGAAACGTAGAATGTCACAAGAAGCCCGGAAACTTTCCATATAATTTATTAAAGTGAGTTGACTTCGGTACTCCAAGTAGTTACGTGCGGATTCGCTCTTTCCCTGGCCTTTCCGGAAGCCTTTCAAGGCATTTCACGCCACATCTCTTTCGTAGATATGATGCTTCTTCGTTTCTCCATGCATTTGTCCAATCTAGTTATCAAAAAAGCTAAAATTTTACGAAATTTCGTGAGAAAGACACCTGTCCAAAATAAAAAACAATTCACTGGTGAACGTCTTAGTTAGAAAATTTCCCATTTTTCACACGAAAAATCTAATTCACAAGGCAAATCTCACTTCAGGTCAAATGTACAAATCAGAATCATCACTAACGTGAATCAACACAATATTCAATGAATATTCAATAATATCACTCAAAAAAAGCGAAGAAACATTGTAAGTACTTCACCACAGCTAAATAAAACTGAAGTATAGACTCAAAGTTTTGTCATATTTCTCGTCAGCAATTGCTCACACTGAATTTTCAACAAAGCAATTTCAACTCAAATCATATTCAAAATTCAACGTATTTAGTGTTAATGTGGTGACCCCAACTGAGGCCACCTTGTTGCCTCTGGATCCAGTTGATGTTGTTTCCTCAATTGTACTATTTTTTTGAGTTGCTACACTTTTATTAAGGAAGATTGTTACACTGCCCAATGGCATGGGCTACGTTTACACAGTGACTGAACCAACCTCTTGAATCTAGCTACTCTTTTTATACTAAAATCCTCCACTCGCACCCTAATTCTATTCGACATTATTTCCCGTGGGAAGGTGTCCAATTAGTGATTCAGGACGAACCTCTAGATAACGATCGTCTGGGGACGATCGTTAAGTGCCTATGAAAATATCCAACTATCCACTTTCGCTATCTCTAGAGTTTTCTCCAACACTTTCTATATCCTTAAGAAAGGGGATGCTTAATTGAGATGACCGAGGACCACACACCTTTTCGATCTTTGTTATCTTTGTCCCTATTTCTTTTCAGGATTTTATAGCTTTCTTGGCGCGAGCTCTTATTTTACCGTCTCGTCTTATTACCGTCTCGAAGATAAAGTAATCTTAAAAGCTTGTCACCATAGATCACCCACTTTACGAGTTTTCCAGGAATAGAGGATGCCTTTGTTTGCTTAAGCCAACAAATGCATCCCCTTTTTGGTCACTCATATCTCGCCCATCGTGATCTTACGAACACCTGCCTAATGGCTTAAGATGTTACTTTGTCTCTGGGCTATAAATTTCGTAAGGATAATTGGATAGAAAACTCTCGCGGCGCTAGACATGATCTATCATGTCTCTTCTTGATATTTCACGAAAGAACCAGCGCGATCATGAATATTTGAAAACCGAGTTGTGATGCACAAAATGCGTCACAACATTAAAATCTTCCAAAAAGAACAAATATTTAGATAGAATTCATTATTCATCAAATATTGGATTAAAAATCCATAATTTTAATCAATTTATTTTTAGTGTCCAATTTTATCCTCAAGGTGTCCAAAATAAAAAACTGGACAAAATTATAAACCTTTACCCTATCAAGAGTAGGCTGATAAAAGTCAGTTTTCAACGAATATCCAATTTTTTTATCCCGTTCAGAAAGGAGGCTTTCAAAAACTGTCCGAAATATTCCATAATAGTAATATACGGGTAATACTTCCTTGAATCCTAGTTTTCCAAATATTGTGGCAGAAGGATCAGTTCAAATCTAATTTTAAACAATTTTCTTCATTTTTGGTTTTTCGGTTTTGGGCCAAAATGAGCAAACGCGGCAGTTCTTTCATACCCAAAATATCACAATATTGCACAAATAGTCGTATAACATCTTATGATCTTAGCTAACTTTCTAAATTTCACTTTGGGATCGTCCAACACAATATCGTTGAGTTTTCAACATTTTCTTAAATATGGAGATCTTTTAGGCGAACAGATCACTCAGCGCCATTTTTGATGATAAAGAGTTAATAATTTAATGACGAAAAGTCTTGTAAAACAATTATCTAGCTTGAATTTGGTTTGGTTTATCGTTTTCTTACTTAAATAATATAGCTTAATCAAAAAACGAAATTTAGAATTTTGTATTTTGAAAAAGCACTTAGGTAGGTTACAACAGGTATAACAATAAAACCAAAATTGCCCGATTTCTGTCAAATTTTGGCACATATCATTTGAAAGATGGATCATTCATTCAAGATTTTTTACGGCGCCATTTATGTGTCATTCTACGGATTTATCGAATGACCTGTTATAAGACATAAAATTGCTTTGTTAGAAATATTTTCAAAATTTAACACTTTCGATAAAATTAAATAAAGTAAAATAAATGGATTTACTAATTTACTAATTTTTTATTCCAAAAAAATTGACATCATTTGGAATTCCAAGGTGTCAATTTTGGCTCTCTTGCATAGGAATAAACAGTTTTTTTTCCATACTATTGCATGAGATAATTACGATTATTAATTATTATGAATAAATAAATAAGTTATAAGTAATAAATAAAATTTGACAATCTTATTAATTTCGCTATATACATGTCTAAATTTACTTTTATTATAATAATATGAATCATATCATTGTATAATAATCTAGGTAGTAATATTACGGCGGTTTTGTTTACAAATGTGCTTTGAGACGTGGCACTATGGAGTCGCTAGTGTCTCAACGTTTGTCAAATTATTTTTCCCGCCGAGAGTCATTTTTCCTTCTTTTTCCTTAGTTGCCTCTCGGCAGTTGCATGGAATGGGTGGATATTGCTGCGTGCACTGCCGACGGCAATACACACACCTCACAATGCACACAATGCGCACACTAAGCCACCTCGCACTGAGCGATCAGGCGAGAGGAAGCGTGTGAATGTATGAATAAAATATTTTCTGTGAGAAGGATTTCATTGTTTCTCACTCATTTAGTGTCTCATAAGATTATTGATTTTTCTATGTGAAGATGTAACATTCATCATCCTATGCGGATTTCATTTGATTCTTTTTCCGTATGAGAATTAAAAGAAAATAGTAATTTTTATCGTAAGAAATGTTTTACTCTCAGCAAATAAAAAAAATTAACCACTCTCTCAGGAGATAAACCAATATTGCAGCTAGAAAACACATCATATTTATCAATAAAAATGCACCATATTAATTAATCAATGAAATATTTTATTTCGTTAAGTAAAATACCTGACGTTGAAAAGAAGTCGTTTTTTTATAAAACTACATTGATTTACATACCCTTGTGCTTATATTTCCTTTAACGACAATATTTCATTATTTCTCTGCAATAATATTTTCTGATTTCTCGAAATATCTATCGACACTTCTAAAAATCTTCGCTGAATAAATTCTTAAAAAAAAAAAATAGAAAAAACATAACATAGGTATAGAGCTAGTGGGGCTATTGAAAGGCTGCAACAAATTCGGACAATATTTATTTAAAAAGTACTGAAATATGGGAAAAATGCAACTAAAGACAGGAAGTAGATATCTCTCACCGTTAAGCCTCTGTAACCATAAGAAACAATTTAAAAAAATAAATATTTCCGGCAGAACTAAGTTTCTGGGATTGAAAAAAAAATATGATTTTTTTTTGACAAGGGAAAGTTTATGGGAAAAACTAATTTTTTGTGATATAAAATTTCTTTTTCAATCACTAAAATTTAGTTTTTTTCTACAGATTTTCTCTCAAACCATTTTGCGTGCTCACCTAAAAGACAAGAAATAATTTTCGAGATTAAGGAAATAATTCGAGATTAAGAAATAATTTTCTTGAATTATTCAAGATGGCAATTTTTGTGGCGATTAGTGTCGACGTCGACATGTTCAGCTGGACTACATCCAAAACATATACAAAAATGAACAAAGTCACCACGGCCAATTTTGAGAAAAATTAGAAAAAAGTTCATTTTTGGCATATTTCAGTAGGATAGGGCACACATGAAAGGGAAATAAGAAAAAGAATAACATTATTTTCGAGATTATGTCATTTGGGGAAGGTCATGGAAGACCGAGAGGTCGATATCTCTTACAGTTTGAATTTTATATGGGTTAGAAAACTGAAAAAATGCCAAAAAACATCATTTTTAAAATAAAGCTATTCGTTACTCTACAGATCCATCCCAGATTGTGACCGATGCAATTTAGAAGCAAGATATTAAAAAAAAAAAAACAGTAAATTTGACGAAATCCGTTAAAAAAGCCCTGCAGGGTGGTTGACCTTGACCTTGAATAATCCAAAATGGTGATGTAACCGGTATGTGTTGATGGATTAATGTTCTGCTGGATTAAGTACAAAACATATCCAAAAATGAACGAAATCTTCAGGGCCAATTTTGAGATAGGTTGAATAAACCTATCTCAAAATTGGCCTATGGAGGGGATAGAAGGGATGACAGGGTGATTTAGGTAAGTTGGTTCGCTAGAGAATATTGACTTGTGGGAGTTGAGGGCTGTGATCGAAGATCGGAAGTCGATATCTCTTCACGTTTGGAAGCTAAGACGGTGAGCAATTCCAAAAAAAAAATTGAATTGTGGAAAATGCTCTCTCGTGAAGCCCGAGCAGTTTAAAATAAAAGTTCACCTGAAATCAACTTGTTAAGTTTCCCTTTTCAAGAGTGTTTAATTATTTCTATGCATTAAGAGTTTCTGATTCAACGAGTTCAGGAATTAACACTTTAAGGACGATTGGAACACCGGTGTCCCATAAAGAAAATGAATTTTCCTAACTACCAAAAGCTATTTTTTTCTTATGTTTGTAAGTAATTGCAAAGTAGAAGGTTGAATGAATCTAGGATATTTTTTACAAGTGTTCATACATGAACAATATGCTAGTGAGCAAAGAGAAGAGAATTTATTAGCCCCTTGCGGTGCAACGACGAATTTATTAGCCCCTTGCGGTGCAATGACAATTGACACCGCACGGGCTTTCCTCTATGACGCGCGCGGCTACTTGAGCCATTTGTTTTTCTCTTCTCTTTGCTCATCATGCACTTTTTTAAAATAATTTTCCCACAATAAAAATGGATTAGTTAGCAAAATTATTTGTATATAAACCCGAAATTTTGAATCAATAAATCACTTCCACTTCCAATTCCACAATCATCGTGGTCCCATCGAGACATCAAGCTTTTGGTTTGAAGAAATACTTTAAATCCAAACAGCAATGGAAACCAGCACCATTCTAAAGGAGCAGGAGAGCATCGCCAAGACCATCGAAAGGCTGCGGACGAACTTCAAGAAGGATGGCCCTAGCAAATGGAAAGCGCCTTACCTTGAAAACAAGGTTAAGGAGCTCAACTCATATTGGAGGCAGTTCGTGACCAACAATGCGACTCTCACATCTGAGCTCCCGGGAAGTCATCCTTATATCCTGCATAAATTATACCAAGAAACCAAAACCGTTTACGAGGATTTTATGCGAAAAATCAAAAACTGCCCTGAGTTTGAGAAAGACTCTAACTCAGAGTCGGACGATACTCCACCATCAGATGCGGGGTTACTTCGACCATCAAAACTTTCCAGTACTATGGAAGGTGTAACAGTGACGTCTGAATCTTCATCTGACGTCATCCCAACAACAACAACACCAGTAGTTACACAGGCCGTGTACACTGGGATAATTCCACGTCAATACGACAGGGTTGCGACAACCAGCAACAACGCAGTTACTACTACTAGTTCCAGATGGAATCATCCCATCACCACGACTGAGCATCCGCTCAATACAACTACGCCAACTTGGAATCTACCTTCTACAACAACAGGGGTGAACAACTTTCCGAACAACTCTCCATTTTTGGGAAACGTCAATACCTGGCCATCTTGGGCTTCATATGGTGTACAGCCAGTCACATCAATCTACAATTCAGGGCAATATCTGCCACCTTACGGGCAATATGGTGGACAACAAGGCCATCTCCCGGCTTGGCAAAAAACCCATTTGCCAAAACTCCCACCAGTTCAAATTCCAAAGTTTAACGGAATTTATAAGGATTGGTATAAGTTTTATGATGTCTTCAAAAGCGTCATACACGACAACTATAATCTGGGGAACGTGACCAAATTTCAATATCTTCTCTCTTACTTGGAGGGGGAAGCAGCAACCTTGGTTTCAACACTTCGGCTTAGCGACACGAACTACATCGCCGCTCTAGAAATACTGGAGGAACGCTACAAGAATCCCCGACGCATTATTACTTCTTACTTGGACATCGTCGTCGACCATAAAAAGTTGGAGCATCGCGTAGCAGAGGACCTTTCATCTCTTCATGGTGCCATTCGGGAATGTCTGACTGGACTAGCTAACATGGGCTACAAAACCAATGAATGGAACGCTATAATAGTGCACATCGCCATGAAGAAGCTGGACAACGAAACACAGCGTCTCTTTGATGAAAGTTTGGATTCCGCAAAAATAATGCCAACATTAAAAGTATTATTGGAGTTCTTGATGAAACGCCACCATAATCTGTTGAATTTCAACAAGGGCAAGAAATCAGCTAAGCCAGAGGCAGCTACAAGTTCAACTAACAAGAAAACCTTCCACTCCACAGTTCAGTCGTGTGGTATGTGCAAAGAACAACACTCAATAACTAAATGTAAAAAGTTCATAGAACTGAACACACTGAACCGGAAGAAAATGGCTGACAAACTGGGACTCTGCGTAAATTGCCTCATGCATAAGCGCGATGAGAAATGCTTCAGCAAGAAAACATGCTACGAATGCCAAAAACCACACCACACTCTTCTCCACTTTAAGAAGGAGGCAGAGGAGAATGAGCAGTCCAATAATACAAACGAAACTGCTTCCGACACAGACACATCAAATGACGAAGAGGTCAAATCCCTTGCAATCCGCAAGGAACACACTGTCATGTTAGCGACAGCGCTCGTGAAAGTGAAATCAACATCTGGGCGGACGGAGTTACTGAGAGCTCTTGTGGATCCTGGATCACAAGCAAGTTTCATCACCGAAGATGCCGCTCAGAGTCTTCAACTTAGGAAGAACCGAATCAACACTACAATCTCTGGAATAGGAAAAACAACAGCTGGCTCATCCCGTTACAAAGTCCAGCTTACCATGGGTCCAAGATTTCCGTCATCTTTTGCGATGGAGATTTCCGCCTTCGTGCTACCGAAAATCACCAATTCTTTGCCAGAAAAGGCAATACAACTACAAAGCGAAGATAATCACGACAACAAAATTCTTGCTGATCCGACTTACATGACGCCCGGCCCAATTGAACTACTTTTAGGGGCTGACGTGTACACATATATCGTGGAGAATGACTTGAGGAAAGTCAAAGACGGACAGCTCACTATGCAAAATACCAAGCTTGGGTGGACCTTGATTGGGAAAACATCGACCACACCAGACTCTCCACGAGTAATAAGCATGATCTCTGTTATCAAATGGAATCAAAAACTAGACCAACATTGGGATATAAATGACGACACACCCAAGAAGGCAACTGATGTGACTACAGAACAACGGGCCGCTGATGGAAATGCTTTAGAGGTCCGCCCGCCCGCAAGACCCCACTTTGGGGGATTCTCTAAAATTGATGTAAAATCACACTCGGGTCCAGATGGAATAATCCAAGTGGCGACCGGGAAGTTCAGAGGATATGAGAAGGATCGACCAGTCCATAAGCTCTGCCAATTATCTACGAACGTCCATGATCAAGATTCCGATCTTTCTACTCGTAACAAGGATTTACCTTCAGGATCTGAAACTGCAAAGGCCAACTCGACAGATGCTCCAGCCAATATCAAAAAGTCAAAGAGGCTCAGGAGAAAGAAGACATCTTCATTGGTTTTTAACTCAAAGAAGAAGACAAGAATTGCTCCTTGCACATGGGCTACAACTATACTTCATGCAGTACTTATGTTTTACATGCTGTTAAGCACTATTTTAGCTACGTCTAACAACCCAGACAAACCCAACATCGAAGTTTTTATTCCAGAACCGGGACTTTACATTGAGAAGATGGGGATTGCACGTCTACAACGTGGGAATCTTCAAGTGGAAATCACATATACAACAGCTGAATCTCAAAGAGATCAGGAACTAATCAACGCAATCTGGGACAAGATGTCATTGGCCTGCAAAACAGCAAGCGAAGCCGTGTCGGACGCTGATACTACTTGCACACATAACATCAATCACCTCCAACATAAGAGGGATTATTTACTTGAGGAAATCAGCCGTATATCAGAAAAACAAGGTGTACGCAAAAAACGTGGATTACTTGGCCAAGCAGTGACATATCTCTTTGGGGTTAATGATCAAGTATATGCAAGCATTGATCAACTCAAGGAGAGACAGGAAGACACACAGAAGCTGATCAAGGAACAATCATTGATGCTGAGTACAAAGGTGGATCTGTCCAACACCATAATAGAAAACAAACTTCGGAAATTTGATGAAAAAATCATGCAGATCAACGAGGCCATAGGTGAAATGGCCAACTGGTATGTTGGAATAGACCACAACCGAGTGCGCATTGACATTTTAACCACCTACATCAATGCTGCTGACTGTTACGAGGAATTCGACAGGAAACTGACCAACATTCAACTCGCGAAAGATGGTAGGCTAGATTTACATAGCCTCGTCATGGGAAGAATTCTCCAAGACACCATTCAAAGGACATTGAGGCACATCGGTCCAGACTTAGATATACCCCGAAGGCAACGAGAGCCAAGTGACTATATCTTTCGGGACGGTGAACTTGTCATCTTCGGGAAATTCCCCATTCTCGAAAAGGATGAGTTTCACCTCATTCACATAACACCAATTCCCGTTGCAGTGGAAAACGGCACATTCATCGTGCCAGAAATAGAAGCAGACACAATGGGAATCGATTTCAACAAACAGATTTACTTCACATTAGAGGATGGACACAATCAGTGTTCTCCTATCGGTTCCGGGAAATACTACTGTAGACTAAGTCTCTTGCACAACATGGACCAGAACCCTAATTGTGTAATCGACGAAATATATCATCGACATCCAAAAACCAAATGTGAGATGATAGCCGTACGCTTAGAGGGGACGTTGTGGAAGAGGTTGGCAATGGAAAACACGTGGCTGTTCATTGCTTCACAACCTACGTCCGTTGCAGTCATCTGTAAGGGGCATCGAGAAGAGAAGCTGCTGAAGAATGCTGGAATTCTCCGGATTAAAGAAGGCTGCGTTATCAAAACCAAGAGGCAAACCCTTCATTCAACGATAGAACACCATATGAAGGCTTCTGCTACATACATTAAGCCTTTAGAGTTTGCAGTCGTAGAGTCTTCCGGACTCAGAAAGATCGCTATAATTGATCCGAAGCCAATCATCAATGGGCAGAACTTATTCCACCAAGCCAAAAATGTGGAAGTGCCCGAACCACCAACATACGGAGAAGTTATAACCCATCCAGCCGTGAGCAGTGGATCCATCTTGCTCATCATTGGTCTACTTTGTTGGATATCCCGGAAGCAGTGGAAAAGGCTCTGGAGCAAATGCCACAAACCAAAGGAAACACTAGCCGAGAAGTTTGGAAAGCTGCGGATTTCTGAACCAGCTCATACTGCCCCCGGCCAGGATGTTCATACATGAACAATATGCTAGTGAGCAAAGAGAAGAGAATTTATTAGCCCCTTGCGGTGCAACGACGAATTTATTAGCCCCTTGCGGTGCAATGACAATTGACACCGCACGGGCTTTCCTCTATGACGCGCGCGGCTACTTGAGCCATTTGTTTTTCTCTTCTCTTTGCTCATCATGCACTTTTTTAAAATAATTTTCCCACAATAAAAATGGATTAGTTAGCAAAATTATTTGTATATAAACCCGAAATTTTGAATCAATAAATCACTTCCACTTCCAATTCCACAATCAACAAGTCTCCAGCAATTTTCTATAAAATAAGTATTTAAGCTCAAAAATGGCGAATTTTTAAATTCTCATACTGAAAATTGATTTCAATTATTTTTTATACTTCCAATTTTTTTTAAGCAAAACCCTTTTGGAAAAAAACTACAATACTCAAACATAATATTTTTCATTAGACTGAAAATTATTATTCATTGGTATTGTCAGAAAATTGATTTAAGTTTTTGGGCTATTTTTGTTCCTATCGCTCGTAGAGGCAAAAAATACACCGAATCAGACTCTGTTAGACTTTACAAGGTTAGATGTAAAAGTTTCATTTTCATTGTTGATTTTCTGTTCGTAAAAAGTGTCTCGTCCTTAAAGGGTTAAGGCTAATAGTGATATAAGAGGTTGCCTAATAAATTATCTAACAAGGGGAGGAACCCAACTGTCTCCCGCGGATCGGGACGAAATTTGGCATGTAAGTAGGGTCCATATAGAAAGTTAACCAGCCACTGGCTTTTTACTGTGCGGCCATTAGAAGTAGTCATTGTGACCATTCATAGTCATGAATTTCTTATATATGAAAGATTCTTTTAACATTTGTTGCTATTTTTCTTTGACCTGAAAATGCGTTTTAATGATGTTAAAGCTTGGTTTGTGATTACTGATGAACGTCAGAACCCTTTCATGCGATACACCTTCATGGTAATGTCATAGGTCATCCGAGTAAACATTATACTTTTTCAAGGAAAATAATATTTTTAATATCAGCGAATTTTTCTTTCAGATTGTTTAAAAATAGCGAATGGGAAAATTTCTTATTCTTGTTCCTTTTTTTCCTCTTTAAATTTTACTGCTGCCGGATTTCTTTTTCTTTCTGGTAAGATCCACATTGCATACTTTTTCGTTTTCATTTTTTTTATTACAAAAATGATTGTTTTTTATTCATATCTCTGCCATTTTTTATTCGATTTTGATGAGTAAGTAGTCGTTAGGAAGGTCCCAATGAGCTTTGTAACATAACCAAAAATCATAAAAATCGGAAAATTACAACTGTCAAATTTTCAAGGTCAAAACTTTCAAAGCGATTTTAGCGCTACTAGAGGAGGTTTGACGATGTTTAAATATTTACAAAATTATAGAGCGGATCGAGACGTTTCATTTTCATATAAATATTAATGTTTATGTTTGGTCAAGTAGTTTTGCAGTTATGGACAGAAAACCAAATGCAACTAGAAAATAATATTCTGTCCTAAATCACCTAAAGTAGCATATCGTGAAATTCTTTTCTTTCTAATAAAGTAGTATCCCGTTAATTGAATAAAAATATAACTGCAATAATCTTGCATAATTTCCATTAATATTCAAGGAAGTCTAATATCTATATATTGCATTGTTCGAATAAATAAAAGATAGAGTAGGAGAATACAAGGTATCAAAATTTTCTTATATTTTTTTTTTAATAAATTGTGTTCTTCCTGAAATTGTGCAAAAATTTTATATAACATGTTGATGATAATGATTACTTATGATAAAAAATCCAATATTTTTATATTGTATAGAAAATGTGTATTTTTGAAAATTTCAGACTAACTATTATTGTTTTTTTTTAATATTTTCCAAACATTTCAAAGTAGAATTTTAAAAAGTAAATTAAAACTCATATAGACAAAACTAACCACATAATTTTAATGTAATTCGCTGTTAATGTAGTCAAACGTTAATTCAGCCGAAGAAGTATTTTTTTACCTTGAAAATTTGACAGTTGTAATTTTCCGATTTTTATGATTTTTGGTTATGTTACAAAGCTCATTGGGACCTTCCTAACGACTACTTACTCATCAAAATCGAATAAAAAATGGCAGAGATATGAATAAAAAACAATCATTTTTGTAATAAAAAAAAATGAAGACGAAAAAGTATGCAATGTGGATCTTACCAGAAAGAAAAAGAAATCCGGCAGCAGTAAAATTTAAAGAGGAAAAAAAGGAACAAGAATAAGAAATTTTCCCATTCGCTATTTTTAAACAATCTGAAAGAAAAATTCGCTGATATTAAAAATATTATTTTCCTTGAAAAAGTATAATGTTTACTCGGATGATCTATGACATTACCATGAAGGTGTATCGCATGAAAGGGTTCTGACGTTCATCAGTAATCACAAACCAAGCTTTAACATCATTAAAACGCATTTTCAGGTCAAAGAAAAATAGCAACAAATGTTAAAAGAATCTTTCATATATAAGAAATTCATGACTATGAATGGTCACAATGACTACTTCTAATGGCCGCACAGTAAAAAGCCAGTGGCTGGTTAACTTTCTATATGGACCCTACTTACATGCCAAATTTCGTCCCGATCCGCGGGAGACAGTTGGGTTTCCTCCCCTTGTTAGATAATTTATTAGGCAACCTCTTATATCACTATTAGCCTTAACCCTTTAAGGACGGAGACACTTTTTACAAACAGAAAATCAACAATGAAAATGAAACTTTTACATCTAACCTTGTAAAGTCTAACAGAGTCTGATTCGGTGTATTTTTTGCCTCTACGAGC